>NW_027316389.1:20248513-20448513 GCF_026437365.1 Eucyclogobius newberryi
CGGATTATCTCCATGGCGACAAGCAGGTCAGGTTACAGGTCACATCTGTGGAGAGGCGAGCCTGGATGTATTCTTACTGTTTACGTGCCTCTTTAGCACTTGTAATCAAATAAACGCATGATGATAAGTTTAATGCTACACTGCAGAACATCTCCATGGAGACAAGCAGGTCAGGTTACAGGTCACATACGTGGAGACGCAAGCCTGGATGTATTCTTACCGGATACATGCATCTTTAGCACTTGTAATCAAATAAACGCATGATGATAAGTTTAATGCTACACTGCAGAACATCTCCATGGAGACAAGCAGGTGTCAAAGCCTCCATCGGAAAAGGTCTTTCTTCTTCTTCTTCTTCTTCTCGGGACCAACCCCCCTATTTTTCACCCAGTGAACATTGACGAAAAGTCACAAAAATGTTCACACCTCTAAAAATCGTGCCTCTTTGTCTTTCCACACTGTCGTTTCAGAAATGAGAAGCCGATCGCCGCATCAGTCGGGTTTAAATGCCGTGTCGCAGTTGAATGACGAGAGGACCCGTTTGCTGATTCCAGATGTTTTCTTTTCTGGTCAGGCAGTGAGTTTACCTTTTGCAAAACCACTGAACGACAAAAGCACAGACAGAACAAGATTCATTATGCACTTCAGCAAATCATATTTCCCAACTCGAGAAGAACTTGTTTTGTATATTTGTCAATGGCTACACAGCATTTTTCAGTCAAAATGTTTCAAAGAATCACTGAAAATTACAGAATTGTTGTGACGAGACGGACATTTTTGGAGCACTCAAAGCCATTAGTGCAGGACAACAGAGAATTACTCAAACATCAATTAAAAGCTTCATGATAAAAGCCAAAATCATCCTCTTTCTCCTCAAAAGAGCTCAAAGATACAAACATTTATAGTTTTTGGCGAACGCTACAAACCACTTTCCCAGTGTTCCCGAGAGCGACGCATTTATTCGGAGGGGTTTTCGCGGCCGGCGCTGCGTTCTCGCCACGTGTTCGACGGCGGATTCACAAAATCGCGAGCGCGTGGCGGATGTCGGCTCGGACGCCCGGAGGCGAGTGGAGCGCTTAGACAATCTGCCGTTCGCCTGTAGATGGTGAAGATGGAGTTTGACTCGCGAGGAAAACCCCAGGGAGCGATATGAAGACGGATATACAGAGATTTAAGACCTTATTTAAAAACCGATGGAGGTAGAGGAGGAGGAAGGAGTGGGAAAAATATATTATAATCTTCTCAATAAGCTCAGACACGTGTTTCAGTGTGATGAAAACATGGGGCTGTTGCTATAACATCTGAAGCGCAAAAGGCTGCAGTTTTGGTATACCATCATTTCTGCATAAAAACTGCTAACTCTTTTTTTTTAGACCTGCACAAAAAATCTTCTAAAAAGGAAAGTTTGAAAATCAACGCAGACTGTGTTGATCTAATTTTTTTATTTAAAAAAAAAGAAGAAGAAAAAGGATGAATTAGTACAGTACAAATGCAGTTATATACTTCTAATATAAAATTAAATTGTATATAGTATTTTCCGGACAATAAGTTGCACTTTTTTTCATAGTTTTGGCCGGGGTGCGAATTATGTGATATTATTTGTTATTTTTACACTGACAACCACAAGAGGGCGCTCTAGGCTCCAAGCGACGCAGAAGAAGAATCTGCACTTCCTCTACCTCCAGAGTTTGTGGAGTTGTTTAGAAGTGACACAGAGGAAGAAGAATTCAATGGATTTAGTGATTTGGGGTAATACTGATGCTTTGGTAAACTTGTTAGCATGTTCTTTATGCTATAGTTATCTGAATAACTGTTAATATGTTACGTTAACATACCACAGTTCTGTCTGTGCGTCATGTAGCTGAAGGTGTTAGCGTTAGCATACGTACAAATATTCACCATGTTCTCTAATCTGTTATTATTTTAAACTGCATTTCAAAATGAAATGTCTGTTCTTGGTCTTTTATCTGCAATCTGACTTTTGAAAATATTTGTTGTAATACGTATGTGATATGTGATTGTTTTACACGTTTGCAAGTTTATTGGCCTATTTCTGTCTATTTGTCCATTCTCCTTTAAAATGTGAACTAAATCCTACTTTTAAAACATTAATCGCAAATCTAGTCACAAGCGCAGTACTTGCCAGAAAATTATGCAATGACTTTTCCCAAATTGTACAGCCCTAACAACAGGCATTCGATCTTTTGAACAACGCAGTACACATCCTAATCCCGTATACATCGTGTTCAAAACAATATTACTTTCGTCTACTTCTGAATTTGTGGCTGGACTTGTGTGATACGTGTCCAATTACTCGTGGTCTGTCTGAGCGGGAGGCCGACTCAGCCTATGGCCGATCCACGGGGCCCCTTCACACCCGAGATGAACCCGAGAGCGGTGTAAAATTCATCAGAACCAGCGCCGCACCGTTGTTTCTGTTCTAATCAATTCTTCCCTGTCCGGATGAAGTTTGTGGTTTTTCAATTTTGTCTGAAGGTGAACGACAGGGAGAGGGAGCAGATGGCCTCTAAAACAACAGCAAATAAAAACGAGTTGTAAATAAAATAAATGAAATAAATGAAATAATTATAAAAAAAAATACAAATACAAATAAAATACAATAAAAAATAAATACAATAAAATAAAATAATAATACAACTACTAAGGGATTTTTTTTTGGGACACACAAAGACGCTTTACATTTCATTATTCGTTCTACTTCTGGAGCCACTATCAAATACAAGGGGCGTGGCTCGGAGATGACAAATGAAGCCTGCGTAAGTTCACCTGGAAGACCTAACTTAAATCTGCGTCGGCCTCCATGGAAGGACCCCTCTCCCCAGCGCCATCATCGCACTCAAGCGGGCGTCCGCCTGTCCGTCTGTGAGAGTCAGATCCCTCACTTCACCATGGACTCTTCCAGGT
Source organism: Eucyclogobius newberryi (assembly GCF_026437365.1). Taxonomy (NCBI): domain Eukaryota; kingdom Metazoa; phylum Chordata; class Actinopteri; order Gobiiformes; family Gobiidae; genus Eucyclogobius; species Eucyclogobius newberryi. The sequence goes on from NW_027316389.1 coordinate 20,251,439, forward strand.
TTCTGCGCTTATCCCAAAGAGGTTATGCAGTTTTTCCCGGCCAAGAAGGATTGGTAAAAGGACGGGGGACGTCCGCGTCATGGCCCCCGCACCTGCTCCTCATCCTCAATCAACGCGCCGAAGTCACTCCTCCCCGCTCCAATCAGCGCCCAGGCGGTCGCATTTAAGCCCCCAGGCAGATGGTTCGGCCGCTCCAAACCGTACTGCGACCCACCACCTCCCCAGCTCCTCCTCTGCATCCTAATCATCCTCTCTACCTTCTCTCCACATCTACCACCACCAGTCTCCAGGCTCCGGGGGGGAAGGTATCTAATTCAATCTGATCATGGAGTGCCCATGATCGCTACGCCTTCCACCGGGGTCTGAGCGCCAAATAAACTTTGCAAAAAAGTTCGCTAAAACATCTTTTCTGCTTTTGTGTCTGAGTCTCTCCAGGGTGAAATATATTTGATGTTTTAGGACAACGCACAAAAACAACAAAGAAGAAGCAAACAGCGTCTTTTAAAGAGGAAAGGCGTATTAAACTGTCCAGCCACCCCCAAATCTCACTCAAAAGCCTCATAATTCATGCAAATTCATAATGCAAATTTGGTCAAGTGGATAAGAAAACACAAGAAAGCAAGAAAGATAGCTGGCTATTATATTGAAAAAGAAAAGTAGAGAGAGAGAAATGTATTCAAATTATGAAAGTACATAAGACTTAACACTCAAGAATATTATATAACTTCCGCTTTAACAAATGCTCAGCACAGTTCTGTTAAACTCTGCATACAACTATTTGTAAAGAACTTTGAATTTGCTTTATATGCTAATTGTACATTTTGATTGATTATTTGATTATTTTACAGCCAGAGTATTACATAATATTGAATTAATGTATATTGTGTGCAATGTTAAGTGTGGAATTTAGTACATCTAGGCATTCAAATACTTTGACTAGAGATGGGAGTTCTATCAAAAATAAAGAAAGTACAAGGGTATAAAGTCTTTTTGCATTGTTTAATTTGACAGAAACAGTTCAAACACATTTCTGATGAACTGGTAAAATAGTCATAATCCCCAAAACAAATTTCATTCTATAATGTCTGCATGTATGTGCCCTTACGACTGTAGTCAGCGCGGCAGAGTTTAGAGACGTGGGCAGCACAAAAGCTCTCGGCCTTGGACGCTGCGTCGCCACGGCAACGGCGCAGAAAAATTCAAAAAGAAATTGAAAAACACACAACGCTTCAAAACAGAGTCTAGTCATGGGTCCCTGACAGCACACAAATGTTATTACTGCCACCTTAAGGACAAGAAACGCATGTTCACTGTGCGCAGGGCCAACAAAAAGTCTCAAAACAAAGGATTCCTCTTCTGTAACATTCTCAAAGACCCTGTATGTCCAGAAATGTATTACTGTGGTCAGTAGGGATGCATACCTAAACCCACATTCAGGTTCAAGTCCGGATTCGAATCCAGAGGTTTAGGTTCAGGTCCGGACCTAATGAGTCCGGCTGAACTCATGCCATTTTTGCATAATGTTAAAACAGCGTAACACAAGCTACTTGGCTCAATTAAGTTGAAGACACATGAACAAGGACGACTATCAAACACAAGGCTTAACTGCAGATTGAAATAAACTCAACTTGTCTGTTTTATTCACTGTTTATTAACAGAAAATACAACTTACAAATCACAAGCTGCTAGCTAACACACATTCATGTGTTTTACTCTTTTACTAGGGGAACAACTCCCGAACAAGAGCAAGTTGAGTATTGGTATTGGGGCAGCTGTTTCAGCTGATACTATGTTTGTCAAGTGTATTACTGGTTTGACTGGGCTGTTCCCACACTTGAAGTTTAATGCCTTTAGATACATTTCCACTCTTTAATTTTGCAGATCCATTGGCATCAAAGTCATGTAAAAACCTTCAAAAATTAGCATAAAAGTCAACTCGAACCATTATAAATCAATCAACTTAGCAGTATCAAAAACAGAATATGAAAATATTTTACACTACAAACAATACATCATATTAGCAGCATTAAACACAAGACCATATTTAACAACTGTAGAATACAAATACTATTACAAAATATAAGCTCCAATTAATGAATCCAGCAATTAAACAATATTACTTTGACTTAGTATTTACTTAGATGTATAAATATGTATATTGCACATTAACCCACCTAAATAAATGCTACATCACACCACAACATAATACAGTTATTTCATTCATATTGTAGCGACTCTAGTCTCTAGTGCGCGTGCGCGGTCTCTGGGGCGGAGCTAAGAGCGGGCTCAGGAGACGAGGTGGTTTCTGATGTTCCTGTTCCATCACCATGGTTACGGCCAACAGTAACCAACTCTGTTCAAGAAATAAAGTGACAAATTGTGAGCACTAAACCAGCATTACTGACCTGAGCGAGAAGTTACAATATTTACACCCAAACCAAAGCACAACCCGCTCCTTTAACGTGTTAAACTAACTCACGGAGCGGCACAAGCGGCGACGCACGCGGCGGCTTAAAACGCTTCAAATAAAGCCAGCTCTCTTACAGCTGCCTCAATGTTCGGTCTCTCGCGTCTTCAAACTCATTGCGCCGGCTTCAACTTCTGCCGCGCGGAAGACGCGTGCGTCGCTGATGGCTCCGGGCGCGCCATTGACAGCGATGTCAGTGTTTACGTCTTTTCTAGCGCGAATTTCGCAATCTATGGAATGTTTAGAATGGTTTAGATTCTAGAACGTAAAGGATATAGAATGTGAGTGGTAGATTTTTAATGAGTCCAGAACCGAATCGCCGGGGTTTCGGTTTTTTTGGACCTGAACCAAACGTTTTTACAAGTCCGGATCCGGTCCGTCGTAGCGGACGCATCCCTAGTGGTCAGGAGGGACAAGTGGACTAAAGAAATCACTCCAGACTGAGCTGTTTGTTTCAGGTCATTAGCTGCTGACTACTGCTAGTTTCTGTATTATTGTGTATTTATGCTAATAGATGTTAGCCTACTCGCAGACAGTTCAAACGAGATGACACACAGTACACAAAACGTTTAGATTTGAGACGAGTTTACACCTGAGTAAATAATATTGAGACGAGTGTCTGGCCAATGAAGGATTTACAGAACGACTATTGACTTAATAAACCAATTTACAATTAACTAAAATAGAATATAAGCCCATAGGCATTATAGGCATATTAGATGAAAATCAGGTCTCTTTCTGTGTTTTAGATTCTGTATTACAGTTACAATTACCATTCTATTTCATCAGTCACGATTAGTCCAGCATTTGTTACAGCCCTATTGTCCACTTATCATTTTACTGTAATAATAAAGATTAAGAGACCACAGCAGGAAGGTAGCTGGAGTTCTGGGAGTGAGGGGCTTTCTTTGCACTTGCGTATTTGTAATCGTGTCTCATGAAGTGCAGTTTTGTGTCGGACACGGTCTTTGCTTCGAGTCAGAAGGTCACCCGGCTTTTTTATCGCCATTTCAAAAACAAACTAATCCTGTCAGTAGAACTTCACAAACAGTGTCTTCTCTCAAAGGGACTGAAGACATAACTGAAGACATAACTCCACAGCATAAAAGTGTCAAAGCTGAAGAGCACTTACAGGATTAGAAGTTTGTGATACGCTCCATATCCACGTGTCCTTTTTATGTCGCTCTCTGAACAGGTTTGGATTATTTTGTGGAGATTGATTGATAAAATCCAATATGTTTCAATAAGAGATTGGATTAACTGTTCATTTTAATGTTTAATGTCAATTTGCTACATTTTAATTGAGATTGAGGTTCATTCACTTCTGATCCGACTGGGACTTTTCACTCTCTTAACGAAACGTGTGGTTTGAAGCAAAGTTCAGGCTTTGGAGGGAGAATTTTGACTTTTTTTTTGTTAAATGGCAATTATTTAAATGTGGCTTATGGTTGTCATGATAATATAAGAAGAAGAAGAAGAAGAAGACAAACAAATTCAATAAGATCAGAGAAAACGGAATTTTTAAAAATCGCAAGATAGATAGATTAATAAATAAAGTTAGCCCTACTTAGTCAATTAAATGGAAAAGTTTGAATAAACCACTACTTCATGAGGTTTAGTGTGTCAAAACTCAATCCATTTACCCTGGCAACATATAATTAGCGTTTTAACTATAACGTCACAAAAATAGGAACAGAACTTTGATTTCACTCCGAGATAAATATAACAAACCGACAGTTAAAATGAACAGGATTTGGAGTGATATTTGGCTTATTTGTTAGTACAAGGATGTTGCAGAATTACTGAAAATAATAATTTGTAGCAGGAATCTTTCAACATTTTGACCTTTGCCCCAATTTTTCAGTGAAAATAAAAAACCTTGAGCTTATTGACATATTCTGTGCATCTTTTACTTCGTCTTTAATCAAATTCTTCATCTGACGGACAGTTTTTACACATTTCCACAGAAAATAACTGTTTAGCACAAGATTATTAACACTAATCCATCACAACCAACACATTAATGGCTCATTTCTGTGACCTCCAGTGACATCGCTTTAAAAAAAAAAATCAAAGCCATATAAACCTCACCATTACCCGTCCTGGTCCCGCCGGTGTCGTCCCGTGCTAATACCCACAGCCGCTAAATGAATGTTTTTATCAGCGCCGATCAGATTTACAGCCCCTAACGAGAAGAGGATGCTGGCACTAAAGCGAGCAGTAATTATGTAATGAGAGGTGATTATGATTAATGTGATTAGCTCGTAATACACTGTCACTGTGTTTGCATTGGCCGATCAGGAGCGGAGCAGGGGGAGCAGAGCGGGGTCGCCAGTACAAATGTTAGGATTTATGCCAAAGATACAATACGTAATGTAACCTTAGCGGTGGAGAAGACTTTGTTTGGATTGTACAGTATGGCATTACACTTTGTATTCATATGTGTTTTTATTGTTCAAAAATACCTTGAGAAACACGCAACAAACTAGCTTTTATTCAAATATTGCTGTAACACATTGCTATAACAACGTAGGATTGTTGCCATGTCAAATTCTTCAAATCAGGAAGAAATATGTAAGCCTGGAACCTATGAATAGCTTTAAAATGTGTCGCCTTTTCGCAGATCTGAGCGACATGTAGGAAAGTTTAATGCCATATTGTGGAACATTTTAAGCGAGTCAATAACATCTTCATGAAGCCAAGACAAAAAAAAAGGAAAGTGTACAGACAATTAATATTTGATCACTGAAAAAATACTGTTCATACATCATATAAACGATCATTTTTATAAAGCGCTTTCTATGTTCAAGGTTCTGAAAGAGCTTTATATCAAGGAACCACTCATCCATTCACACAGCAGTAAAAGTTTCCCAGCTTTCCAGGTCAAACTGGTGCCATTAAGAAAACATTTAAGCAGTAGAAGCAGCAAAAAAAAAACCAAAAAATGATGACTTTCTGCATTGCTCTGGTGGTTATGAGCAGCAACGTAGGATTGATCTAAACTGCTTATAATTCACATCTTCAGGCTTTAACTCCCAAACTGTAGCTACACTGTACGGTTGATATAGCGCAAGAATAAATATATTTTTTGTTGATTTGAAAATGTAGAAAAACATGTCAAATCCAGCAGAAATCTGTGTGTTTTGAAAACGCACTGCCTCGGGGCCTGTTCTATTCTGAGAAAACACATTTAAATGCTTAATGTGATGGAGATGGAGGGCACTGTCTGGTCTTTCACACAAAATGAAATTACACACATATATTGGTGGAGAAGTCTGGCAAGAAAAGAAAGGAGAAAACTGTTTAATATGTAGGGGTTTTGAAAAGGAATGTCTGTGTAATTATGTGAATGTGCAAAAAAAAAAAAAAAACATTTTGCTGGGGTTGGGGATAGCGACTCCAACGAAATTCAAGTAAAGCAGGATTTTTTTGTGTGGTTTATTTGACACAACAATCTGCATCAGCGTTCAATAATGTAGTATCATTTCAGCGAATCAGCATTCAATTGAACCAATATTACTTGTAGATAAAGATAACTGAAATGCGTCAGCAAATTGGGTTTAGCAGACGTTACAATTGGGACAAAATGATGGCTATAGTGACAGTTTGGGTTCTTCTACAGCTGTGTGGGAACAGAGTTTATCTCCTTATGTGCTACTCTGCAAATTAAGACTGAACTCATGAATCGTTGAAACCTAGTTTGAGTTTCGACATCCATGGCACTTGTCGGCAGGCTCCAGAAGAGTGAGGAGAGGAGCTTCTTTGATATTCTGGTCTGAAGCGTGGGATGGAGCCATGGCAGTTGGGCTGAAGCTGGAAGCGGCCGAGGAGGAGGTTGTGGCAGCTGTGGAGGTAGTTCCCACTGGAGCTTAGCATTAACATTAGCTTTTAATGGGACCTTAACTGTCCTACGTCCACTGTTTTACTAACAAAAATGTCCCGGAGGAATAAGGATACACTAGACGTAAAACAGAAAACATAAAAAAATGCAGAGAAAGGTAACGAAAAAGGAGGATGAAGATAACAAAAAACTTTAAGAACAACCACTGATTTTTTATTTTCATCGATAAAGGTTGTTTTCTAGTCTAACCCTTAAGTTGAGACCTTTACAAACATTCAGCGTTCAATTCGTTTTAAAGGTGCATTTTTTGTACTTTTCTAGTGGCCCACCTGCTTGTTTTTCACAAGACTTAACTGCTTTTACGAGTAATCAAAGGTTATCGATACTAAAACTTCTCATTTGGAAGTATTGATACTGAAAAAACAACAACACACAAACACTTCCTGGTTTTAAAGATGTGTGGAACATTCCAGCAAAATCTATACATCTCCAGCCATTAGTGGTGTATTGTTGTGTATCGCTGTGTATCACTGTGTATCGCTGTGTAACGCTGTGTAACGCTGTGTAACGCTGTGTAACGCTGTGTATTGCTGTGTATCGCTGTGTATCACTGCGTTTCACTGCGTAACCCTGTGTATCGCTGTGTAACGCTGTGTAACGCTGTGTATCACTGCGTATCACTGTGTAACCCTGTGTATCGCTGTGTATCGCTGTGTATCGCTGTGTAACGATGTGTATCGCTGTGTACCGCTGTGTATCGTCGTGTATCACCGTGTAGTGCCGTGTACCGCTGTGTATCGCTGTGTATTGCCGTGTATCGCCGTTTATTGTCGTGTATCGCTGTGTATCACTGTGTATCGCTGTGTATCGCTGTGTATCAGTGTATTGCTGTGTATCGCTGTGTATCACAGTGTATTGCTGTGTATCGCTGTGTATCAGTGTATTGCTGTGTATCGCTGTGAATCGCTGTGTATCACAGTGTATTGCTGTGTATCGCTGTGTATCGCAGTGTACCGCTGTGTATTGCAGTGTACCGCTGTGTATCACTGTGTATTGCAGTGTACCGCTGTGTATTGCTGTGTATTGTAGTGTACCGCTGTGTATCGCTGTGTATTGCTGTGTATTGCAGTGTACCGCTGTGTATTGCTGTGTAACGCTGTGTATTGCTGTGTAACGCTGTGTATTGCTGTGTATTGCTGTGTATTGCTGTGTAACGCTGTGTATTGCTGTGTATTGCGCATAACCGTGCCTAATTGTCGTATTTCCCCGCCAACGTCCACTGCGATGTTAACCTTCGTGGGTGGATTAGAAAAACGCAGCAGGCTCGTTTCAAAAGGTCAACTCTACGGCGGCATTTATCTGCGCAGCGCCTCCAATGAAAGAAACTCAATTTGTGACGGGATCTTAATTATCACGCTACAAAAAGACCATTTAGGCTTTATTGTTCGATCTTTCTGTCTTTTTTTCTTTATTTCGTGGCTCGGAGATGATTATTTGAAATGAATTTTGCATGAGTGAGGGGCCGAGGCAGCCGTTCAAATGGAACCTAAGATTATTATAGGTCACTGAATTAATTGTGCAAATGGAAATTGGTGTGATTTCTCTGGGGTGGAGAGACTGGCGGGCGGCGCACCTCTGGACCGGCGCGGGAGCAGGAGGGTTGTACCAGGTCAGGACGGAGGAGGACGGGGGAGTAGATCGAGGACTGACCGCTCAAACCAAGATTAATGGATGAACTCATGGAACGGCCATGGAAATAACGGCCGCTTTGTGCCTTTGGGCAATGGTTTTTACAGGTGCAACTGCAAGATTTTGGTTGGAAATTAGCCAATATTGTATACCCATTTTAGCGTATCGTTGTCGACCTTAAAGTGCCCCCTACAGGTCGGACGACTCATTGAACTAATACGCAGTTAAGTTTTATATATTTTAAATTTTGCAATTTTTTTTTTATAAAAAGTTCTCCCAGAATAGCATGTTTTTTAGGTTTATAATTCCACTTCCTGTTTGTAATTGATGACATCACACAAGGAAATTACCCAGCAAACACTGGGAAAAAAGTCAACTAATGTCAATTTTTTTTTTATTTGACTAACGAAAATATATGAGAGCGACTTTATTTAGTTGAATTGTGTTTAGAATGTCATAAAAGTTGTTTCTCTTGTGTAATTTATGCATAAACTTTGTCTGGAATGAGTCTCCCAAGTGTGATGTCACTTCCTGTTTTCAACTTTCCCCACAAACACCTACTCGATTGGTGTAAAACTGTTATTTGTATTTACAACAGGTATTAATACAACATTTTTCTGCAAAGAAGGCACTGCAAAAATTGTGACTAAATTATTTTCTTATGAGTTTGCGGTGAAATATTGAGAAGTTTGTTGAAATCAATTATGTGAAATTTGATCAAAAACCCATTTGTCAGATAAAAATTATCGGCAGAGCTTATTGGCCCATCATTATTGCTCTGGATTCAAATCGGTATCAGCATTGGTCATGACAAAAAACCACAACAATTGGGCGACCTCTACACATACGCAAACATGTGGCGGTTAATGATGCATCCTTGACATCGTTTGATCATTTTCTGCACATTGTTATATTGTTATTGAGTTTTTTAGTCATATAAATGTCCCCCATCCCAAATGTATGTTACATTTTTTTTTAACTTTGCCTGGAGGGGCCACGTCAAATCAGTCACTGTGAAGGAAATTGACCCTAAAAAATTAGCCATTTCCAGCCGTCTTTATGTATTTCCAACACGATTGTGAAATGGTTGCAGTGCGTCTGGGGCTTTATAGAGACAAAACAACATATCAAACTGTCACTATTCCCGCCCCACCCACTTTCGCCTCTCTCTGCTACGGATCAGCACTCACAGTGAAGAACGAGGGAAAAGTTTTGCGGCTAAAATATTGCATGAAGTAGATTATTGTATAAAACGTTCAACGGCCATGTGCACCTACAAGTCAACTCTGGGCGGCTTGAAATGTGTGTAAAAATGTGTATACGAGCAGAAGGAGGAGCACAATTAATGACGGGCCAGTGGCAATTTCTGAAATAAGTCGACAAAATTCCGAAATACGACTTTATTCACCTTATTCCGCCAAATGCAGTATTTTCCGGACTATAAGTTGCTCCGGACTATAAGTCGCACCAGCCGAAAAATGCATAATAGAGAAGACAAAAACATATATAAGTCGCACTGGAGTATAAGTCGCATTTTGTGGGGCAACGTATTTGAAAAAAATCCAAGACCAAGAACAGACACAAATTTTAACGTAACATTTTAAGTTATTCAGATAACTATAGCGTAAAGAACACGCTAACAAGTTTACCAAAACATCAGTATTACCCCAAATTGCTTAAAAGCCTAGAGCGCCCTCTTTCGGTTGTCAGTGTGAAAATAACGGACACAATTATATAATAACGTGTTAATAATATCACATATAAGTCGCACCCCGGCAAAACCATGAAAAATGGTGCGACTTATAGTCCGGAAAATACGGCGGGAGCTTGTTTGTATTTCTTCCCTTTATACTCAGTGGTTCAGTAGCAGCGCAGTCAAACGGGACGATATTAAGCGCTTCCCTGCGGCACTAAAAAGCTGAAGAGAGAGAAACAGCGAAGCCATGCGTCGACTGCTGAGGCGGAATCGAGGCAATGGGGGAAAAGTACGGTTTTCGTCCAGTCTCGGCCCATTATGTCCGAGAAAGCAGCGGTCAAAGTATAATTGTTTGATTTTCAACACACAAACATGACGGACCGCTCTCAGAATTCAAAATAATCCACCAGCGACGGAGAATTTGCTTTAACATCCGATCGTCCAAGATGAATGTTCGAAACCACGACCTTCTCAGACCTTCATAGACAAGAAAAGTTACACAGACTCTCAAGACTCATTGGAAACATTCCCAAAACAGAGAGTTGTAAGTCAGCATCTTTTCCTGGTTCTTTTGTGACTTTTGTGGAGGCAGCGCTAATGGAGCTAACGCCGAAATCACTATAAATGTCTCGCAAATCCTGCTGCGCCCATTACCTTTAACAGGCCGTTTCTAGCCCATCTCTAAGCGCTATTGGCACATGACAAGTTTATGTGTTACTGCTGTAATTAAACCACTGAAGGCTCTGGTTCAAATCAATGGGAGCGACAGGCATTAAACACGGGGCTTTAAGTGCGCTCGTCTCTCTGTGGAGGAGACAACAATAAAGAAGAGTTAAGACTTCATGCGGCGCCATTTTGAGGGATGTGTTTTCCGAACTTGCAAAGAGTGCAACGGCGCTAACATTTCAAACTTAAAATTAGACAATCCTAAAAGGTCCAACCATTTCCAATTATGTAGTGTTCAGTACCTGCTCAAATGAGTTTCTAGGGTACTTGATACTAGTTTCAGAATACTTTTGCAAGTTATTGTAATTGTAATACTTAAAGAACAATTAAACTTTTTTTGTATTGTTATTAGCCTTTCAAGGCCACATATTATAAAAAATTGACTTTTTTTTACCTAAAATTGTTCTCACATCAAAAACATACCAGGAGTAACATTTAGCTTAATTCATGCAAGTTTGATGAATCTGGGTTAGAAAATGCTCTCCCCTCCGACAGTTAAAAACAGTCCTCTCAGAATCCCCATGAACATGCTAATGAGCACCTTTAGCTTGATGTCTCATGTAGCCACAGGACTAGTTGATTTTTGCCTGGAACTGATCGTCATTAGATGGGAGAAATTCACAGAATGGTTGGGACCTACAGTATATTTGCACAAAAAGGACTCAAGGTCATTCAACATTTACTTTTGCTTTTCGACCACATTGTCTTTCAGAAAATATTTGGATAGTTTCATTGATTGGCTTATTTCATATTACTTTGTTCAGAATATTCCATGTAGACTTAATGTTATGTTTATTTTCAGAATCTGTTACTGTTCCTTCCTTGTAAAGTTTATTTTTTTATTTTTCATACTTTCTGCAACCCATTTGTCATCAAAGGTTTTATCGTAGTTACGTTCTGATGAATATTACTCCATTGAACAAGTCACATGGAGTCGGGTCCTCTTTAAAGTATGGATTAATTAGGGATCAATGCTTTAGAACAATGAGTGAATCACTGCACATAAAGAAAACACAAAATCACAGCTGTATTTGAAGTGTTGTGATGTGGCAGTTCTGTTTGGTTCAAAAGTGAAACGTCCATAAAGATTATCCCTTTGTTCTCCCATTGATGTGTCCACGACCCATTTGGAGCCACTTTCCTTCCTCCATCGCCTCTCTGTGCATCTCGGTATCACTCTCTCTCCCACTCGCTGCCCCCTGTTGATCCTTCTCAGTTTTGGACGAGATAATGACGCCAATTAGCTGCTAACGCTGGCACTTAGCTCCGTTAGCTCGTAGCCCGTGTCCTCTCACGGGTCACAGGAACACAGGCTGTTTTCGAGGAGGAACACCAACGACACGTCAGCACGACACCAACTAGACACTTTACATGGACAATAGTGACCTGCAATAGTGCTTTATTATGTAAAACTATTGCTAACTCAAAGTAATAAAAACATAGTTCAAGTGCTAAAGCATATGGCAAGTAGTAAGTTCATGTATTTGAGCACTGTGTGATGTTTATTACTAATACGACCAGTGCATTAGTGATGTTTAGTTTTTTATGGACAAATAATTTAGTTAAGTTGTTATTTTTGCTCTTCACGAGGGTGGGGGCAAATCTTTAACTAAGCCGTTTGCATTTCCGGGTTCGTAAGCAGGTCCAAGATATGGGTGATATTTTATAATTACTTTTATATTACTTTATGGGTGTTGCAAAACAATTATTATAATCAAATATAACCTTAGGGTAGACTAGGAAACAGGAAAAGTAGCATGATATGAGATCTTTATTGAACAATATTTCTTTCAGATACTTTTTTACTGTTTGGTAATGATGTATTCATAAAGTCACCATATTCATAATTATGTCCATAATTGAGCAGTGCCAGGCCTTGTGCCATTTGTTGATTGTCTTTCCTTCTCTACTCTCCCATTTCACGCTATGTCGTGTCAGATACAGCATATGTATGGATTTATTTATTTTTAAACATGTTTTTTTATAAAGCACATAATTATATGAGCCGACATCTACCGCAAGTACAAATACTACAACTACTACTGTAACCACAACTAGTAGATCTAAAGTACATGCAGTGAATGGATTAATGTATATAGCGCTTCAAAGCTGTAAATCAGACAGAGCAGAGGACGTGCACACTCCAAACGACCAATTTGCAATTAGGGCTCAATAAGTACGAATATAAAAGGATGTATCTCTTAAGAAGTGACACCAAAACTATAAGTTATTTCCGACGTGAGTTCCTCTTGTCATCATTATTGTGGACGGGTTCCTGGTCTGTGCTGGGCTCATTACTGCGGCGGCGTTGTGTGGGTTTCCTGTCATCGTCGCTGTGCGGAGGTGGGCTAACGTCTGTTTACCGTCACACTCTCCCCACTCTCCACACTCTGCAAGGCAATTCTGCTGCTTGTTCGTGCCGCATTGTGGAAACCGGATGGATTAAATGCGGATTCAGTTTGAGTCGAGTGCAAATCGTGTCGGCGTGGTGTCGGCGTGGTGTCGGCGTGGTCTCCGCTTTACCGGGTCGGTCGGGTTACGGCAAACAGACATATTTTTTTGCTCAGCCTAATGCACTCTATATTGGTCTGTCAGGATATTGTTTTTGTGAATTAGAAAAGTAAATATTCAACCCAAAAACACTGCACTGGCCAATATTTTGTGCAGAATGAAATTAAAATTAATTCATATTCTATTTGTTTGTGTGTAACGATGCCTTATGGGCACAACCACTGATCATTATTCTGTTTATTTCATGACCTTTACAATAAATTAAACATTTATTACCCAACATTTTAAATCGGGTTTGGTAGAACTTGAGCATTAAAGTGCAAAAAAAATGAAAAAGTCTAATAATATAATGGTGGCATGGTGGCAAAGGCGGTTAGCACTCTTGCCTCCCAAGAAGGAGATCATGGGTTCAATTCCCGGACCAGACCAACATCACATGATCTCTCTGGGTGGAGTTTGCATGTTCTCCCCATGTTACCGTGGGTTCTCTCCGGGTTCTCCAGCTTCCTCCCACCGTCCAAAGACATGTATGGTAAAATTGGCCCTAGTGAATGAATGTGAGAGTGAACTGTCTGTAATGTCTATGTCTCTGTGTTGGCCCTGCGACAAGTTGGCCACTGTCCAGTGTGTACCCCGCCTAAGGCCCGAAGTCACTGGGACAGGCTCCAGTCACCCGCGACCCCAAAAGGGAAAAAGCGGTAGAAAATGGATGGATGGATGGATAAAAAATAATAACTAAAATGTCCATCTCCCTCTTAGTCGTTAGTAGAATTTTCCAACACAACACGGAGCTGGAACTGGACATTGGTTACTATTCATGGGTTTCGGTCATGTGACTTTTTGTTTTCATCGCCATTTTGACGTCACAAAAACAGCGCATACGTTGAAAAGAAGACAGAAGTTATGGGCTTTGATCCTCGTTACTAATTAGCTCCCATTTTAAAGCGCGAGCCTAAAGAATAAAGCCTAAAGAATAAAGCCTAAAACGTACAGCGGAAGCGCCAAAGAAGAAGAAGAAGAGTCAGCTCTGGAATAAAGTCTAAAGAATAAAGTCTGGCGGTAATGTTGCACTTAGATACCAACGCCATAAAACACAAAGGAAGGAGAAGAAGAAGAAGAAGAAGAAGAAGAAGAAAAAAATATGTTTTCTGTTGGATAGAAAGAGCACTTTCACCCACGCAGACCACTGAACTGCCTTATTCGTTGACATAATATATATTTGAGCAATGTCTCTCCAGTTATCTTATCTTTATTCCGCATTTTACAAACAAAAGCAGTTTGAACATCGCCAAACTATAAAACTATAAAAGAAATGGTATTTGGATATTAGTGCAATCAATCCCAAAGAAGTTTACCGTGGAGGCCGTTTTGCTTTCTTTACGGATCGTCGGCGCGGCAACGACGCTCCGGAGACGGCCGTCACGGAGCCTCTTTTACGTGAGCGACGTTATCAGAGAAATCTCCCCGTTTCCACCGCGGCAGATGGGACGTCCGGGCAACCACGGCGACCTTGGGTTTATCAAACACCGCCGTCCTCTGATTAAAATGTTTTCTTGTCACGTTATTGAGGCAGTAAAATGTCGGGTTGAAGGGTGCGTTTTCCCCACGAGACTCTTGAAAATGTGAAAGAATGAGTTTAATCTAACGCAGAAACAGTGGCTCTACCGAGGACAATAAAAGTCACATTTATATAAGAAATGAACAAACGGTAAAAGATAAGTAAATTATTATTATTATTTTTTTTTTTTAAAGGCCAGGAGAAGAGTGAAACGAGAAGCCACATTTCTAATCTTATTACCGGATTTTCCGGACAACAAGTTTCATAGTTTTGGCCGGGGTGCGACTTATACTTATATTTATACTTATATACTTATACTCCAGAGCAATTTATATGTGATGTTATTTGTTATTTTCATCCTTGCAACCGCATTTCATACTCCAGTGCAACTTATATATGTTTTTTTACTTCTATGATGCATTTTTTAAACAAAAAACATAAACATAAACATAAACATAAACAAAAAGTTAGAAAGTTAGAGGGATTATTTCGTCGCTCTCACACCGAAGAATCCCTAAAAGCATGGAAAAGTTGCCTGCTGTCCTATAAGCAGGCTCTGCGTAAGGCCCAAACCAGATATTATTCAAATCTAATAGAAGTCAACAAAAGTAACACTAAATTCCTTTTCAGCACTGTAGCTAGGCTAACAAACTGTCACAGTGCAGTAGAGCTCTCAATCCCAGCTACACTTAGCTCTGATGATTTCCTCCTATTTTTTAATAATAAAATAAAAACAATCAGAGATAAATTAGATGAAATTACCCCCGCTATTAGCCCTGAACTAGCCCAAGCTGTAAATCTAACGTCCCATATAAATCCACCTGTAAACTTAGAAAGGTTCACAGCTGTTGATCAAGCAGAGATAACTTCAGCCATTATGTCCTCTAAAAGCTCAACTTGTGTCCTAGACCCCATTCCAAGCAGACTCCTCAAAGACATTCTTCCCCTAATTATAGACCCTATTCTTAATATAATAAATACTTCACTCGAAAGTGGCTATGTTCCACAGTCCTTCAAACATGCAGTCATTAAACCTCTTCTGAAAAAGCCTAATCTAGATCCCGACCTATTGGTAAACTACAGACCTATTTCAAATCTTCCCTTCGTCTCTAAAATCCTTGAAAAAGTTGTAGTAAAACAGCTTTGTCGCCACCTGCAGGACAATAACTTATTTGAAGTTTTCCAGTCAGGGTTCAGAGCCCACCACAGCACTGAAACTGCACTAGTTAAAGTCACAAATGATTTGTTATTAGCCGCTGACGATGGACTGGTCTCAATCCTGGTTCTGTTGGACCTCAGCGCAGCGTTTGACACCATCGACCACAACATTCTACTGCAGAGGTTAGAATGTGATGTAGGTGTTGGAGGAACAGCCCTCAGCTGGTTTAAATCCTATCTATCTGATAGGTTCCAATTTGTTAATGTAAACCAGAGCTCCTCACCAAGCTCTAAAGTAATTTACGGTGTGCCACAGGGTTCGGTACTCGGTCCAATTCTGTTTACTCTTTATATGCTACCATTAGGCAACATTATCAGAAAGCATGGCATTAACTTCCACTGCTATGCAGATGACACTCAGCTGTATTTATCAATGAAACCTGATCAGAGCGATCAAGTAGACAGACTTAGTACTTGTGTGAAGGAGATAAAAACCTGGATGACACTAAACTACCTGCTTCTTAACCCTGAAAAAACCGAGGTCATTGTGCTTGGCCCTAAGCATCTACGAGACGCTCTATCTGAGCAGATAGTCACACTGGACAATGTCAGTGTAGCCTCCAGTTCTACTGTAAGAAACCTTGGAGTCTTATTTGACCAGGAGCTCTCATTTAAAGCTCATATAAATCAAGCTTGTAAAACAGCCTATTTCCATTTGCGCAACATCGCCAAAATCAGAAGAATCCTGCCTAAAAGTGATGCCGAAAAACTTATCCATGCATTTGTAACGACTAGATTAGACTACTGTAACTCCCTGCTTGCAGCGTGTCCTAAAAGCTCCATAAAAAGCTTTCAACTGGTTCAAAATGCAGCAGCAAGATTACTAACAGGAACAAAAAGAAGAGAGCACATTACGCCAGTGCTGAAGTCTCTTCACTGGCTCCCCGTCGAGTCTAGAATCAAATTCAAAATTCTACTCTTGACCTACAAAGCCATAAATGACATGGCCCCATCCTACCTCAAAGATGCTATAGAACCATATCATCCAAACAGAGCTCTTCGCTCTCAGAATGCTGGCCTTCTGGTGGTGCCAAGAGTCTCTAAAAGTACTGTAGGAGGTAGAGCGTTTAGCTACCAAGCTCCTGTGTTATGGAATCAGCTCCCGACCCATGTTAAATATGCTGACACAGTCTCTTCATTTAAGTCCAGGCTTAAAACGTTCCTCTTCGAAATCGCTTATGGTCAGAGTAGTTAGGAACAGAAAGATAAACCCACAGCTTCAGCTACGCTGCCCTAGGAGTAACTATGCTGGGGGAAGTATGACAGCTTGAGCACTATCCTCTTCTTCTTCTGACTACTTATGCTATCAAACAATATTTATTTTTTGATTCCACTTGCAAACTGTTCACCGCCTTCTTTTCTTTCTCTCACTCCTGAGGACCTGTGGACCCAGATGCCCCTCTCCTGGTGAAGTGGTCCCTGCCCTGTGTGGACGGTCCCTCATCTGCCTGAAGAGTGGCTCCAGTTCGCCTCCGACGGTCCCTCATCTGCCTGAAGAGTGGCTCCAGTTCGCCTCAGTCGGTCCCTCATCTGCCTGAAGAGTGGGCCCAGCTCGCCTCCGACGGTCCCTCATCTGCCTGAAGAGTGGGTCCAGCTCACCTCCGACGGTCCCTCTTCTGCCTGAAGAGTGGGTCCAGCTCGACTCAGACGGTCCCTCTTCTGCCTGAAGAGTGGGTCCAGCTCGACTCAGACGGTCCCTCATCTGCCTGAAGAGTGGGTCCAGCTCGACTCAGACGGTCCCTCTTCTGCCTGAAGAGTGGGTCCAGCTCCAGTCTCCTTGTGTCCGTCTGTCCGTCTGTGAGAGTCGGATCTCTCCTTCACTGGAACTCCTCCAGGTTTCTACGCTTTTTTCCCAAAGAGGTTTTTTTTGTAGTTTTTCCTGGCCGAGAAGGAGAGTCTAAGGACAGAGGACCCTGGGACATCGTCCCTCGCCACCACAGACATTGTCTGACTTCATCGCCACCACAGACATTGTCTGACTTCATCGCCACCACAGACATTGTTGATTCATTTCTCCCTGTGGCCCTCAGAGGCAACTGTTGTTGTGATTTTGGGCCTTACAAAAATAAATTGATTTGATTTGATTTGATTTTTTGGCTGGTGCGACTTATACTCCGGTGCGACTTATAGTCCGGAAAATACGGTATTTGTAGTACATTCATTTGACATTGATTTGGAAAAAAAAAAACACAATATAAAAAAATAAAAGTTATCAAAATATGTTCTTATGTTATTAATGTATTTTTTTAATTATTAGATTCAAGGTAGATTCGAGAACAAAACGAGTCCTAATCAAAATCCATCCGTTGGCTCCGCTTATCCGGCTAGCAGCGGCTCTACTCCGAGCTCCTCATCCCACCGCCCAGTCGGAGGAAACTCACGCGCACCCAATTTATTTTTTTACTTTATCATTCAGAGAGCTCAGAGAGTTATATGATGTTCTGTTAGACAATATAAATGAAAAGCAAAAAAAAAGCAATAAGGCTGTCATGAAATCAGATGTTGGCATTACTATTATTGGGATAAAAAAAAAAACATCTCGTTTAATGATTATTCACGATTATTGAGACTGATTGTGACTAAACAACAATGAAATGAAATCATGTTACTATTCCTCAAGTTCGTGAGCGGCTTGACAAAACTGAACTTTCTGAAAGACAAAATAAAAGTTAAATGTAACAAAAACAACCAGATAAAAAAGTTATTGACATTCGGGTCTATTTTTTGCTTCTAAAACTGTCTAAATTATTATTTTTTGGTTCTTATATACATATATTGTGATCACGATTATTGATTTATCTAACTCTGTTAATATCCCTAATCAGCAATCATGAATAATTGTAAAAGTGTGATGTTTGCAATTTATCATTTTATCATTGAACTTTGCCCTGTATCTTATGGAACAATCCTCGCCCGAAAACTGTCCCGCTCGCGTCGGCCCAACAAGTGATCCCCCCGATCTCGCCTCGACCCATCCATCTTTGTGTCCCTCCGCGCCCGCCGTACGAACTTGTGATTATGTTGAGTGGCGAAACGCGGCCCGGCGCTGCAGATGTGCCACGGTTATAAATGGCCGCTTGTCTTTTGTCACCGTTTCCTGTCAGGCTTTTAATTAAACGAGACAAAAATCTGCGGCCGGGCGCGAACGGGGGCCGACGGTTTGTGGCTTTCGCGGAGTCCGGCCAAAAGGACAAATCCATATATTCAGTTCGGCCGAGTGGCGTTTCGTCGTCGTATTTATGGTGGAACTTGATTTCGCAACAACCGTCGGATTGATTGTGACCTTTTATTTAGCCTGTATGCTTTTATTAATCATGCGAAAGTACGGTTTTGCTTGCATTGATTCATGTTGTGGCATTTAACCATCTTTAATAGTTTCTGTTTGAGGACATTATTGAACTTTTAGACACTGTAAAAGCAAAGTAACCAGCTGTATACGGGGGACATGTTTTTAGCAGGTTAAATACACACGCAATGTTCTCAATTGATCAACGGCAGCTAATTTAATAGTCCGTACTTGTTAGCTGGACGACAAACAAATGCTATGTTCTATTGCAAAGGCCACTATGCAGACGTTACAATATCTAAAAGTGCATTTATTCAATCTTGAAAAAAACATGTCTATACAAAAATATAAGTACTTCACAATGGAGGACGACAAAGAAAAAAATCTGACCTTTTTCTCATGATATCATATCAAAAAGCTCAATATTCACAGGGAAATGCTAAATGTTGGAGAAAGTGTGGCAGCCAGGAGTCTCACCACTATGTTTTGGGACTGTCCTGTTGTACACAAATATTGGACTGAAATCAACAACGCACTGCAGACTGTTTTTGACACCACCGTCCCACTCAATTTCAGAACTGTGTATTTGGACCTCAGAACTCCAACTGCCAACCTGCCATGGATACCTTTGGAATATACTTCTGGCAGCTGAAAAAAAGGCAATCACACCCAAATTTTTTTTTAAAATGGTGCTAACGATCAAGCACTAGACTGACATTATGACTTATGAAAAAATATAATAATGATAATGATAATAATAATCATTTAAAACAAATTAAAATTAAGATTTCATTTTTTTAAAATGAACTTAATTTTTTTTAAATAAAATACATTACATTTGGACTTTGAAATTGACAAACTTGACCGACTTTGGACCAACTGGGACTTTTATTTTTGATTTTGTGTGGCTTAATTTCTCCTTTATTTTGTTCTCTCCGGTTTGTCCCATTTGCTTTTGTTGTTTTATGTTGTGTGAATGATGTTAAA
The DNA here is from genome assembly GCF_026437365.1 of Eucyclogobius newberryi. Lineage (NCBI taxonomy): Eukaryota > Metazoa > Chordata > Actinopteri > Gobiiformes > Gobiidae > Eucyclogobius > Eucyclogobius newberryi. The sequence continues at coordinate 20,271,418 of NW_027316389.1, forward strand.
TGTACACAACGGACAGTAATTTTCAAGACAATAACAATACTTTACCATGTCGTCTTATAACACGTAGTTCTGAATACCGCTCATTCTAAAACTATTCAATAAAGATAACATTTTGTCCCGTTTGTCATTGTCTTAGTATTGGTACCGGTTCAAATAAATATCTAGTTTGAGTATCGATTAACATTTGATTTTGTCATTTTAAACCGTAAGTCTGATCCTTCTGACAACGCTACTCTCCACAGATCTGACCCGTATGTCGGCTAAACTGGAACATTTCAGGCAAAGCATTCATAACTTCCAAGCGGCTTTTGAACCCTCCACCAGAAAAAGTTACTCGGTGAACTTTTAAAACTGAGGCACACAGGCAGCTTTAGTTTGGTAAATTGCTAAATCCGTCCACTGCACACGTCTTTGAAACCTTTTATTGATCGCGAACCCAGAATAAAAGGGCCCGGAATGCTTTTTGGTGTGTTGGCTGATGCGTGATGTTGGTCTGTTTTGTCATTTTGTCGCGTAAAATAGCAAATCTCTATCCAAATGGCTGGGAAACGATCCCTGGCGGTTCTGTGAGGACGAACAGGACGACCTGCCGCTTCACCCACAGTACAATCTTGGCTTTCTAAAATACTCCGAGAAATATTGTATTTCGAGAGGCGGGTTCCGAATATGATTAGGTTGTAGGGGAGAGGAAAGCTAAAACAAATTTACTATCGGTAATTATCCGAGCACGGCCGCGCGGCAGGAAATGGAATGTTCGCTCGGAGGAATTAGGGATATAATTTGTTTTCTGTTTACTGTTCGAACACTTGGTTTTTGTTCATTGACGAGTTGTGCACGTTTTGTCCGTTTGTTTTACCTTCCTTTACATTAAACACTGTAATGTGAGTGGATATTTAGGTGACGTGTAGGAGTTTTTGAAGATTTGTTTTATCTCTAAATTAACTAAATAATCACAAAAAACCTGTTTAAAGGAAGCTGTTATCATTCTCGTTATAGCGTTTTACTGGCCATCTGGACACGAGTCTTTTCCTTTCTAAACACCTGGCGCTTCTCTCATATTTGCTCAATTTGTACGACTTCTCTTTCTGCAAAATCACATCATTTTTCATCCAAACTGTGCGTTTTATTTGTGCGATTTGGAGAGAATTAAGTGGTGAAAAAGACAAAGATGCTCTTGTCCTTTGCTTTGCCCCTGAGCTTGGACAGAACACAAAACACGCCACAAGGACTTTTTTGTGTTTCTTTGCATTTTAAAATTCAATATCAGAAGTAGCCGTTCCAGGGATAAAAGCAGCACACGGTTACGGTAAAACGGAACTGAACCGGGACAAACAAAAGCGAGTGCTCGTGATAACTGTGTCCTGTTACCAACGCGACCGGAGCTTTTTTTCTTCAAACGCTCTCTCCGCAGAAGAGGGGGGGGGGCGAAACACTTTTAATTGAACCACTCCACAAATGGAAGTCGCAGAGGATTATTCAGTTCCGTTTGAAACAACGTGACGGTCGACTCGAGCCCTCACTTAACGCGGTTGCAGAAGTTTCAATTTGCTGATTTCGCGTGGGTTACGAAGCACTAGAATAAGTACATTTAGAAGAAAGGATCAATGATAATGGTAGTTTTCTAGAGCTACTGTCACTCACAAACATGTTGGCTTTCCACTGTTTTTGAGGACAATACACTGATTTGTATTCATTTCCTGAAGACCGACGCTAACCTTGAACAATTTCCTTAACTTAACGCTTAATCTTTACCTATTTCAAACCATATCTTAACTTAAAATCACATTGTTGTTCTAATGATAAAGGATATGCGACTAGGGATGTCAAGATTATTTGGTTAAATCGATAATCGTGATTATTCAGGTCACAATATGAACCGCACTAGAAAATAATCATTGTGACAAAAAGTAACGCTGAATGTGATTTAGTCTGTTAATAATAACTGACATCATTATAAGTGTATCATTAACTTATTGGCATTCAGAACGTTTGATTTCATAAACTATTCGACTGACGTGAAGTGCAATGATTGTTAGGATATTAGACCTTTTAATGACCAAAATTGTCCTGTATCAATACTAAACTGGTCTGTTTTAGGGTTGTTGTTGTTAGGCCTGTTACTACTACATTACTACAATATATTGACATTTCATACTTTTGTTTGCTCTAGTGGGGAAATTGGCTTTTTTATAGTAAAGGATTTGAGCTGTAGATGTTTGAATGACCTATTATAGATACTAAACGCATATTTAAGTGTTGAATTTTGCTATCAATTCATTGCAGATTGTGTGTTTTAACATTATACATTTAGAAAAGTGGATTCTTTAGCTCCAGAGTAATTGTGTCAGTGGTGTCGAGTAGATTCAATATTATCGTTTAACATGAGCAATATATCGCACTTCAGAATGTGTTTTTGTGACCGGCCCCGTTGTAGTCGACTAGAGAAATTATTGTTCATGTTCATAGACTAAAGACATGGACTGGTGCTCGCAAAACCTCTCAAAACGATTACTACGATTACGAAAACTATGTACCCAAAACTCTTAAAATCAACATCAACAGGATAATCGACTAAAGGACTGCAACCCTTGTGTGTTTATAGGTGCAATTTTGAGGGCTTTACACATTCAACAGAGATTTATCTTGTAGTGTTCATTGTTACAGCGACACTGCTAATATCTCATCCCTCTGAAACCACCATCGGTAGCAAAATAAATAAATGAAAAATGTCGGGAGCATAAAACAAAAGCATCAGATGTTTGCCGTTGCATCTTGAAGAGTTTGACGTCTCAGTCGTTACACAACGTTTCGGACGGCGCGATTGTCAGACGTGTTGTAGCGGCACAGACGGCGGCGGTGCTGTGGCCGGTTGCTATGGGAACTCGGAGGAAGCAGGTTTTTCGCGGCGAGGGAGGCGTGATTGACGGAACGGGAACGGAGCGGGAGAGGGCGAGAGAGGAGAGCGTGAGAGAGAGAGGAGAGAGGAGACAGGAACGGTGATGACACAAGGTATTCGTGAAGATATCAGATGATGAGCTACAAGGACTCAAGGGACTTCCAAGAAAAAGGTTAAATACAAAAGGTAAGAGAGAGAGAGAGAGAGAGAGATACAGGTAGAGAGAGAAAGAGAGAAAGGATGAGACAGAGAGCAAATGAAAGAGTAAACTAGAGGAGTAAATAAAAGAAAGTAAATGAGTAAAAGAGAGAAACTAAATAATAATAATAAATTAAAATATAGCCGCAAGCGGCAATGATCGGCCCTCGCCACGCCGCCGCCACACCGCCGCCACGCCGCAAGAGGAGGGGGCGCTAACGTGCCCCAATTGTCCTTTTATTACGCCTACTGCTGAATCTGTGATGCTGTCACATCTTCTCCCCTTTGTTTTACCATCAAAAAGCAATTTTATTTTGAATTCTTGGCAAAATGTGCGGCTTTGCCGCACAGACACCGTGACTCTTTGAATAAAAATGTGGATAACTTTTGATGGTCCTGAAGATGAGTCTCACCAAATTTCAGGTTAATAGGGCTGACGCCCTGAGTTTGTGAAAGTCTAAAGTGTAAACATGTTCTGGCGATTTCCCCATTGGAATAACATGGAAGGTTTCGGTCATCGTTACGGCAACGCCATAACAATTATGACATGGGTCTCATTGACTTTTTTGATGGGGATGCTAAAATTGAGTTGTGTGTCAAATTTCATATAATTTCGCAAAACTAAACATTTAACCTCCATATAAAATCTGTAGGGGGCGCTGTGGCGCCAAATGAATTTATTTCACTTCAAGTAGGTTTAGGGCAAAGAGTTTAACAACTGATTCTAATTTGACGCAATTCGGACTTTATCTGCGCAAACGGCAGAAATTTTAAATATGGGAGATTTCTGAAATTCTAGCTACAGTTTGCGGCTTCGCCGCACAGAGACCGTGAGAGGTATCAATGTAATTTGGATAACTTTTGATGTCCCACTCCTCAGTAGCATTTTCACCAAATTTCAGCTTTTTAGGGCCACCGCCCTGGGAGGAGTTCGTAAAAGTACGACGTTTGGAAAAACTCCGAAGTCCTGTTTAGCCATTTTTGAAGCAATATGGCCGACATTTGGTTGGGCGGACGGCGTTGCCGTAATAATATTTTTTACTTCTCTTGTCACCATCTACCTCTGCGCCAAATTTCATGATTCTACGATCAGATTTTTTTGGGGTCATTTCCCATCTCTCAATGCATTTTTGGTACATTTGGGGGCGCTGACGCGCCAATTTTTTTATTTTAGAAAAGGGAAATAGCCAGAATGTAGAGAGGCAGGATTTTTAGAGGTGTGAAAATTTTTGTGACTTTTCGTCAATGTTCACTGGGTGAGAAATAGGGGGGTTGGTCCCGAGAAGAAAAAAGAAGAAAGAATAATATAGCCGCAAGCGGCAATGATCGGCCCTCGCCACGCCGCCGCCGCCACGCCGCAAGAGCGTGTAATTGTCCTTTTATTACGCCTACAGTGTCAGTCAAATTTGCTGCGCCGCCTCACAGAGACCGTAGCACTTAGAATATAAATATGGATAACTTTTGATGCCGCGCTTGTGTAGATGATATTTCCCAAAGTAAAGCTTGATCGGGCTATTGCCCAGGGAGGAGTTTGTTAAAGTGTGAAGCATGAATTTGAACATTTCAAAGATTTGGCGTTTTCCCATTTGTGACAGTATATTTGCGGGTCCGCCACACAGAGACCGTAGCACTTAGAATCAAAATATGGATAAGTTTTGATGCCCCGCTTGTGTAGATGATTTTCTCCAAATATGAACTTGATCGGACAATCGCCCTAGGAGGAGTTCGTTAAAGTGTGAAGCGTAAAAATGTGGTGATTTGAGCGATTCTACGATTTTCCCATAAGGATAACATGGGATGTTTCTGTCATCGCTACGGTTACGCCGTACAAAATATGACTTTGGCTCTCATACTTTTATGATTTGGATGGCAAATTAGAATTTTGTTCAAAATATCATGTCATTTGGAAAAACTCTATTGTTTATAGGCCACTCTGAAGGCCAAATAGTCAGAATTCTGGGAAACGTTTGCGGCTCCGTCGCACAGAGACCGTAAAATCTATCCTTAAAATTTGGATAACTTTAGATGCCCCACTTGTCTAGAGGACGTACACCGATTTTGAGGTTGGTGGGCAAAACGCACTAGGAGGAGTTCGTTAAAGTGTGAAACAGAAAAATGTGGATATTCGAGAGATTTAGCGGTTTTCCCATAGGGATAACATGGGAGGTTTATGTCATCGCTACGACTACGCCGTAAAAATTAAGGCATTTGTCTGATTGGCTTTTTTGATCGCGATGCCAAAATAGAATTTTGGGTAAAGTTTAGAAAATTTTAGTAAAACTAATTTTTGACCTTCAATGTTAATTTAAAGGTCACTCTGTAGGGGGCGCTATCGCGCCCATTTCAATTTTGTCATCATAAACTGGTCCAAACTAGAAAGTTGAACAACTGATTCAAATTTGGTCCTAATCGGACTTGTTTTGATCAAATGGGAACAATTTTTAGATCTGCAATATCCCAAAATAAGTTGTCCAACTTTGCGGCTGCGCCGCACACAGACCGTAAAAGGTATCTCAAAAAATTGGATAACTTTAGATGCCCCACTTGTCCAGAGGACGTACACCGATTTTGAAGTTGTTGGGCAAAACGCCCTAGGAGGAGTTCGTCAAAGTTTGACGTGAACAAAATGGCTAACACAGCGTGTTTTCATTTTCAAAGGAAGATGGCGGCCATAGGGTAAGTCTGGGGGCGTGGCCACAATAATATTTGTTTTTTGTCCTCACAAGAGGAATGCGTGTTCCGAATTTCGTAGCTTTACGACAAAGTTGACCTCGGGGCGTCTCCCATAGGCGCAATGTATTTTGACTTTTGTCGGTGGCGCTGTCGCGCCATTTTTTTAGGAAAAAAAAAATGGCCCAGAAAAAACTAAATTTTTCGCCGATTCTGAATTTTGGGCAAAGTTTGGTAAGTTTTTGAGCATGTTCAGGGGGTCAAATTAGAGTTCAAAGCGATGAAGAACAAGAAAAATAATAATAATTAAAGCCGCAAGCGGCATCCAACGGCCCTCGCGGGCCGCCGGCCTTCCGACTCTGCGCTTTCGACTTGATAAAGATGGCGCCCTTATTGTGTCTTGAATTAAAAAAGAACTTGACAGACGGCGACACATTGGACATGGCCAATCCAGTGCAAATGAACACAAGTGTCAGTCAAATTTGCTGCGCCGCCGCACAGAGACCGTAGCACTTGGAATAAAAATATGGATAACTTTTGATGCCCCGCTTGTGTAGATGATATTTCCCAAAGTAAAGGTTGATCGAGCTATTGCCCACGGAGGAGTTTGTTAAAGTGTGAAGCGTAAATGTGAACATTTCAAGGATTTGGCGTTTTTCCCATTTGTGACAGTATATTTGCAGCTCCACGGCACAGAGACCGTACCACTTAAAATCAAAATATGGATAACTTTTGATGCCCTGTTTGTGTAGATGATTTTCCCCAAATATGAGCTTGATCAGGCAATCGCCCTAGGAGGAGTTCGTTGAAGTGTGAAGCGTAAAAATGTGGTCATTTTAGAGATTTCGCTGTTTTCCTATTTCTGACATATTTGCAGCTCCACGGCACAGAGACCGTAGCACTTGAAATCAAAATATGGATACGTTTTGATGCCCCGCTTGTGTAGATGATATTCCCCAAATATGAACTTGATCGGACAATCGCCCTAGGAGGAGTTCATTAAAGTGTGAAGCGTAAAAATGTGGTGATTTGAGCGATTCTGCGATTTTCCCATAAGGATAACATGGGATGTTTCTGTCATCGCTACGGTTACGCCGTACAAAATATGACTTTGGCTCTCATACTTGTATGATCAGGATGGCAAATTAGAATTTTGTGCAAAATATCATGTCATTTGGAAAAACTCTATTGTTTATAGGCCACTCTGAAGGCCAAATAGTCAGAATTCTGGGAAACGTTTGCGGCTCCGTCGCACAGAGACCGTAAAAGTTATCCTTAAAATTTGGATAACTTTAGATGCACCACTTGTCTAGAGGACGTACACCGATTTTGAGGTTGGTGGGCAAAACGCACTAGGAGGACTTCGTTAAAGTGTAAAACATAAAAATGTGGTAATTTGAGAGATTTGGTGGTTTTCCCATAGGGATAACATGGGAGGTTTCTGTCATCGCTACGACAACGCCGTAAAAAATTAGGCATTTTTGTGATTGGCTTTTGTGATCGGGACGACAAAATAGAATTTTGGGTAAAGTTTAGACAATTTTGGTAAAACTAATTTTTGACCTTCAATGTTAATTTAAAGGTCACTCTGTAGGGGGCGCTATCACTGCCATTTCAATTTTGTCAGCCTAAACTGGTCCAAACTAGAAAGTTTAACAACTGATTCAAATTTGGTCCTAATCGGACTTGTTTTGATCAAATGGGAACAATTTTTAGATCTGCAATATCCCAAAATAAGTTGTCCAACTTTGCGGCTGCGCCGCACACAGACCGTAAGAGGTATCTGAAAAAATTGGATAACTTTAGATGCCCCACTTGTTCAGAGGACCTCCGCCGATTTTGAAGTTGGTGGGCAAAACGCCCTAGGAGGAGTTCGTCAAAGTTTGACGTGAACAAAATGGCTAACACAGCGTGTTTTCATTTTCAAAGGAAGATGGCGGCCATAGGGTAAGTCTGGGGGCGTGGCCACAATAATATTTGTTTTTTGTCCTCACAAGAGGAATGCGTGTTCCGAATATCGTAGCTTTACGACAAAGTTGACCTCGGGGCGTCTCCCATAGGCGCAATGTATTTTGACTTTTGTCGGTGGCGCTGTCGCGCCATTTTTTTAGGAAAAAAAAAATGGCCCAGAAAAAACAAAATTTTTCGCCGATTCTGAATTTTGGGCAAAGTTTGGTGAATTTTTGAGCATGTTCAGGAGGTCAAATTAGAGTTCAAAGCGATGAAGAACAAGAAAAACTAAAGCCGCAAGCGGCATCCAACGGCCCTCGCGGGCCGCCGGCCTTCCGACTCTGCGCTTTCGACTTGATAAAGATGGCGCCCTTATTGTGTTGAATTAAAAAAGAACTTGACAGACGGCGACACATTGGACATGGCCAATCCAGTGCAAATGAACACAAGTGTCAGTCAAATTTGCTGCGCCGCCGCACAGAGACCGTAGCACTTGGAATAAAAATATGGATAACTTTTGATGCCGCGCTTGTGTAGATGATTTTTCCCAAAGTAAAGCTTGATCGAGCTATTGCCCACGGAGGAGTTTGTTAAAGTGTGAAGCGTAAATGTGAACATTTCAAGGATTTGGCGTTTTTCCCATTTGTGACAGTATATTTGCAGCTCCACGGCACAGAGACCGTACCACTTAAAATCAAAATATGGATAACTTTTGATGCCCCGTTTGTGTAGATGATTTTCCCCAAATATGAGCTTGATCGGGCAATCGGCCTAGGAGGAGTTCGTTAAAGTGTGAAGCGTAAAAATGTGGTGATTTTAGAGATTTCGCTGTTTTCCCATTTCTGACATATATTTGCGGGTCCGCCACACAGAGACCGTAGCACTTAGAATCAAAATATGGGTAAGTTTTGATGCCCCGCTTGTGTAGATGATATTCTCCAAATATGAACTTGATCGGACAATCGCCCTAGGAGGAGTTTGTTAAAGTGTGAAGCGTAAAAATGTGGTGATTTGAGCGATTCTACGATTTTCCCATAAGGATAACATGGGATGTTTCTGTCAACGCTACGGTTACGCCGTACAAAATATGACTTTGGCTCTCATACTTGTATGATCAGGATGGCAAATTAGAATTTCGTTCAAAATATCATGTCATTTGGAAAAACTCTATTGTTTATAGGCCACTCTGAAGGCCAAATAGTCAGAATTCTGGGAAACGTTTGCGGCTCCGTCGCACAAAGACCGTAAAAGTTATCCTTAAAATTTGGATAACTTTAGATACACCACTTGTCTAGAGGACGTACACCGATTTTGAGGTTGGTGGGCAAAACGCACTAGGAGGACTTCGTTAAAGTGTAAAACATAAAAATGTGGTAATTTGAGAGATTTTGTGGTTTTCCCATAGGGATAACATGGGAGGTTTCTGTCATCGCTACGACTACGGCGTAAAAATTTAGGCATTTTTGTGATTGGCTTTTGTGATCGGGACGGCAAAATAGAATTTTGGGTAAAGTTTAGACAATTTTGGTAAAACTAATTTTTGACCTTCAATGTTAATTTAAAGGTCACTCTGTAGGGGGCGCTATCACTGCCATTTCAATTTTGTCAGCCTAAACTGGTCCAAACTAGAAAGTTTAACAACTGATTCAAATTTGGTCCTAATCGGACTGGTTTTGATCAAATGGGAGCAATTTTTAGACCTGCAATATTCCAAAATAAGTTGTCCAACTTTGCGGCTGCGCCGCACACAGACCGTAAAAGGTATCTCAAAAAATTGAATAACTTTAGATGCCCCACTCGTCCAGAGGACGTACGCCGATTTTGAAGTCGGCGGGCAAAACGCCCTAGGAGGAGTTCGTCAAAGTTTGACGTAAACAAAATGGCTAACTCAGCTTGTTTTCATTTTCAAAGGAAGATGGCGGCCATAGGGTAAGTTTGGGGGCGTGGCCACAATGATTTTTTTTGTTTATCCTCACGAGAGGAATGCGTGTCCCGAATTTCGTAGCTTTACGCCAAAGTTGACCTCGGGGCGTCTCCCATAGGCGCAATGTATTTTGACTTTTGTCGGTGGCGCTGTCGCGCCATTTTTTAACGAAAAAAAAAATGGCCCAGAAAAAATAAAATTTTTCGCCGATTCTGAATTTTGGGCAAAGTTTGGTGAGTTTTTGAGCATGTTCAGGGGGTCAAATTAGAGATCAAAGCGCTGAAGAAGAACAAGAAAAATTAAAGCCGCAAGCGGCATCCAACGGCCCTCGCGGGCCGCCGGCCTTCCGACTCTGCGCTTTCGACTTGATAAAGATGGCGCCCTTATTGTGTCTTGAATTAAAAAAGAACTTGACAGACGGCGACACATTCGACATGGCCAATCCAGTGCAAATGAACACAAGTGTCAGTCAAATTTGCTGCGCCGCCGCACAGAGACCGTAGCACTTAGAATATAAATATGGATAACTTTTGATGCCCCGCTTGTGTAGATGATATTTCCCAAAGTAAAGCTTGATTGAGCTATTGCCCACGGAGGAGTTTGTTAAAGTGTGAAGCGTAAATTTGAACATTTCAAAGATTTGGCGTTTTCCCATTTGTGACAGTATATTTGCAGCTCCACGGCACAGAGACCGTAGCACTTAAAATCAAAATATGGATAACTTTTGATGCCCCGTTTGTGTAGATGATTTTCCCCAAACATGAGTTTGATCGGACAATCGCCCTGGGAGGAGTTCATTAAAGTGTGAAGCATAAAAATGTGGTCATTTTAGAGATATCGCGGTTTTCCCATTTCTGACATATATTTGCGGGTCCGCCACACAGAGACTGTAGCACTTAGAATCAAAATATGGATACGTTTTGATGCCCCACTTGTATAGATGATATTCTCCAAATATGAACTTGATCGGACAATCGCCCTAGGAGGAGTTCATTAAAGTGTGAAGCGTAAAAATGTGGTGATTTGAGCGATTCTGCGATTTTTCCATAAGGATAACATGGGATGTTTCTGTCATCGCTACGGTTACGCCGTACAAAATATGACTTTGGCTCTCATACTTTTATGATCAGGATGGCAAATTAGAATTTTGTTCAAAATATCATGTCATTTGGAAAAACTATATTGTTTATAGGCCACTCTGAAGGCCAAATAGTCAGAATTCTGGGAAACGTTTACGGCTCCGTCGCACAGAGACCGTAAATGTTATCCTTAAAATTTGAATAACTTTAGATGCCCCACTTGTCTAGAGGAGGTACACCGATTTTGAGGTTGGTGGGCAAAACGCACTAGGAGGAGTTCGTTAAAGTGTAAAACATAAAAATGTGGTAATTTGAGAGATTTTGCGGTTTTCCCATAGGGATAACATGGGAGGTTTCTGTCATCGCTACGACTACGCCGTAAAAATTTAGGCATTTTTGTGATTGGCTTTTGTGATCGGGACGGCAAAATAGAATTTTGGGTAAAGTTTAGACAATTTTGGTAAAACTAATTTTTGACCTTCAATGTTAATTTAAAGGTCACTCTGTAGGGGGCGCTATCGCGGCCATTTCAATTTTGTCAGCCTAAACTGGTCCAAACTAGAAAGTTTAACAACTGATTCAAATTTGGTCCTAATCGGACTGGTTTTGATCAAAAGGGAGCAATTTTTAGATCTGCAATATTCCAAAATAAGTTGTCCAACTTTGCGGCCGCGCCGCACACAGACCGTAAAAGGTATCTCAAAAAATTGAATAACTTTAGATGCCCCACTTGTCCAGAGGACGTACGCCGATTTTGAAGTCGGTGGGCAAAACGCCCTAGGAGGAGTTCGTCAAAGTTTGACGTGAACAAAATGGCTAACACAGCGTGTTTTCATTTTCAAAGGAAGATGGCGGCCATAGGGTAAGTCTGGGGGCGTGGCCACAATGATTTTTTTTCTTTGTCCTCACGAGAGGAATGCGTGTCCCGAATTTCGTAGCTTTACGCCAAAGTTGACCTCGGGGCGTCTCCCATAGGCGCAATGTATTTTGACTTTTGTCTGTGGCGCTGTCGCGCCATTTTTTTACGAAAAAAAAAATGGCCCAGAAAAAATACAATTTTTCGCCGATTCTGAATTTTGGGCAAAGTTTGGTGAGTTTTTGAGCATGTTCAGGGGGTCAAATTAGAGATCAAAGCGCTGAAGAAGAACAAGAAAAATTAAAGCCGCAAGCGGCATCCAACGGCCCTCGCGGGCCGCCGGCCTTCCGACTCTGCTCTCTGCATTTTACAGAGATGGCGCTAACGCAATTGTCTAAGAACTAAGACAGCGACACATTGGACATGTACAATGCTGTGCTTAACCAGTGCAAATGAACACAAATGTCGGTCAAATGTGCAGCTCCAGCGCACAGAGACCGTGACACTTGGAATAAAAATATGGATAACTTTTGATGCTCCGCTTGTGTAGATTATTTTTCCCAAATATGAGCTTGATCGAGCTTTTGCCCACAGAGGACTTCATTAAAGTGTGAAGCGTAAATGTGAACATTTCAAGGATTTGGTGTTTTTCCCATTTGTGACAATATATTTGCAGCTCCACGGCACAGAGACCGTAGCACTTAAAATCAAAATATGGATAACTTTTGATGCCCCATTTGTGTAGATGATTTCCCCAAATATGAGCTTGATCGGGCAATCGGCCTAGGAGGAGTTGGTGAAAGTGTGAAGCGTGAAAATGTGGTCATTTTAGAGATTTCGCTGTTTTCCCATTTCTGACATATATTTGCGGGTCCGCCACACAGAGACCGTAGCACTTAGAATCAAAATATGGGTAAGTTTTGATGCCCCGCTTGTGTAGATGATATTCTCCAAATATGAACTTGATCGGACAATCGCCCTAGGAGGAGTTTGTTAAAGTGTGAAGTGTAAAAATGTGGTGATTTGAGCGATTCTACGATTTTCCCATAAGGATAACATGGGATGTTTCTGTCAACGCTACGGTTACGCCGTACAAAATATGACTTTGGCTCTCATACTTTTATGATCAGGATGGCAAATTAGAATTTTTTTCAAAATATCATGTCATTTGGAAAAACTCTATTGTTTATAGGCCACTCTGAAGGCCAAATAGTCAGAATTCTGGGAAACGTTTGCGGCTCCGTCGCACAAAGACCGTAAAAGTTATCCTTAAAATTTGGATAACTTTAGATACACCACTTGTCTAGAGGACGTACACCGATTTTGAGGTTGGTGGGCAAAACGCACTAGGAGGACTTCGTTAAAGTGTAAAACATAAAAATGTGGTAATTTGAGAGATTTTGTGGTTTTCCCATAGGGATAACATGGGAGGTTTCTGTCATCGCTACGACTACGGCGTAAAAATTTAGGCATTTTTGTGATTGGCTTTTGTGATCGGGACGGCAAAATAGAATTTTGGGTAAAGTTTAGACAATTTTGGTAAAACTAATTTTTGACCTTCAATGTTAATTCAAAGGTCACTCTGTAGGGGGCGCTATCACTGCCATTTCAATTTTGTCAGCCTAAACTGGTCCAAACTAGAAAGTTTAACAACTGATTCAAATTTGGTCCTAATCGGACTGGTTTTGATCAAATGGGAGCAATTTTTAGACCTGCAATATTCCAAAATAAGTTGTCCAACTTTGCGGCTGCGCCGCACACAGACCGTAAAAGGTATCTCAAAAAATTGAATAACTTTAGATGCCCCACTTGTCCAGAGGACGTACGCCGATTTTGAAGTCGGTGGGCAAAACGCCCTAGGAGGAGTTCGTCAAAGTTTGACGTAAACAAAATGGCTAACTCAGCTTGTTTTCATTTTCAAAGGAAGATGGCGGCCATAGGGTAAGTTTGGGGGCGTGGCCACAATGATTTTTTTTGTTTATCCTCACGAGAGGAATGCGTGTCCCGAATTTCGTAGCTTTACGCCAAAGTTGACCTCGGGGCGTCTCCCATAGGCGCAATGTATTTTGACTTTTGTCGGTGGCGCTGTCGCGCCATTTTTTAACGAAAAAAAAAATGGCCCAGAAAAAATAAAATTTTTCGCCGATTCTGAATTTTGGGCAAAGTTTGGTGAGTTTTTGAGCATGTTCAGGGGGTCAAATTAGAGATCAAAGCGCTGAAGAAGAACAAGAAAAATTAAAGCCGCAAGCGGCATCCAACGGCCCTCGCGGGCCGCCGGCCTTCCGACTCTGCGCTTTTGACTTGATAAAGATGGCGCCCTTATTGTGTGTTGAATAAAAAAAGAACTTGACAGACGGCGACACATTGGACATGGCCAATCCAGTGCAAATGAACACAAGTGTCAGTCAAATTTGCTGCGCCGCCGCACAGAGACCGTAGCACTTGGAATAAAAATATGGATAACTTTTGGTGCACCGCTTGTGTAGATGATTTTTCCCAAAGTAAAGCTTGATCGAGCTATTGCCCACGGAGGAGTTTGTTAAAGTGTGAAGCATAAATGTGAACATTTCAAGGATTTGGCGTTTTTCCCATTTGTGACAGTATTTTTGCAGCTCCACGGCACAGAGACCGTACCACTTAGAATCAAAATATGGATAACTTTTGATGCCCCGTTTGTGTAGATGATTTTCCCCAAATATGAGCTTGATCGGGCAATCGGCCTAGGAGGAGTTCGTTAAAGTGTGAAGCGTAAAAATGTGGTGATTTTAGAGATTTCGCTGTTTTCCCATTTCTGACATATATTTGCGGGTCCGCCACACAGAGACCGTAGCACTTAGAATCAAAATATGGGTAAGTTTTGATGCCCCGCTTGTGTAGATGATATTCTCCAAATATGAACTTGATCGGACAATCGCCCTAGGAGGAGTTTGTTAAAGTGTGAAGCGTAAAAATGTGGTGATTTGAGCGATTCTACGATTTTCCCATAAGGATAACATGGGATGTTTCTGTCAACGCTACGGTTACGCCGTACAAAATATGACTTTGGCTCTCATACTTTTATGATCAGGATGGCAAATTAGAATTTTGTTCAAAATATCATGTCATTTGGAAAAACTCTATTGTTTATAGGCCACTCTGAAGGCCAAATAGTCAGAATTCTGGGAAACGTTTGCGGCTCCGTCGCACAAAGACCGTAAAAGTTATCCTTAAAATTTGGATAACTTTAGATACACCACTTGTCTAGAGGACGTACACCGATTTTGAGGTTGGTGGGCAAAACGCACTAGGAGGACTTCGTTAAAGTATAAAACATAAAAATGTGGTAATTTGAGAGATTTTGTGGTTTTCCCATAGGGATAACATGGGAGGTTTCTGTCATCGCTACGACTACGGCGTAAAAATTTAGGCATTTTTGTGATTGGCTTTTGTGATCGGGACGGCAAAATAGAATTTTGGGTAAAGTTTAGACAATTTTGGTAAAACTAATTTTTGACCTTCAATGTTAATTTAAAAGTCACTCTGTAGGGGGCGCTATCACTGCCATTTCAATTTTGTCAGCCTAAACTGGTCCAAACTAGAAAGTTTAACAACTGATTCAAATTTGGTCCTAATAGGACTGGTTTTGATCAAATGGGAGCAATTTTTAGACCTGCAATATTCCAAAATAAGTTGTCCAACTTTGCGGCTGCGCCGCACACAGACCGTAAAAGGTATCTCAAAAAATTGAATAACTTTAGATGCCCCACTTGTCCAGAGGACGTACGCCGATTTTGAAGTCGGTGGGCAAAACGCCCTAGGAGGAGTTCGTCAAAGTTTGACGTAAACAAAATGGCTAACTCAGCTTGTTTTCATTTTCAAAGGAAGATGGCGGCCATAGGGTAAGTTTGGGGGCGTGGCCACAATGATTTTTTTTGTTTATCCTCACGAGAGGAATGCGTGTCCCGAATTTCGTAGCTTTACGCCAAAGTTGACCTCGGGGCGTCTCCCATAGGCGCAATGTATTTTGACTTTTGTCGGTGGCGCTGTCGCGCCATTTTTTAACGAAAAAAAAAATGGCCCAGAAAAAATAAAATTTTTCGCCGATTCTGAATTTTGGGCAAAGTTTGGTGAGTTTTTGAGCATGTTCAGGGGGTCAAATTAGAGATCAAAGCGCTGAAGAAGAACAAGAAAAATTAAAGCCGCAAGCGGCATCCAACGGCCCTCGCGGGCCGCCGGCCTTCCCACTCTGCGCTTTTGACTTGATAAAGATGGCGCCCTTATTGTGTGTTGAATAAAAAAAGAACTTGACAGACGGCGACACATTGGACATGGCCAATCCAGTGCAAATGAACACAAGTGTCAGTCAAATTTGCTGCGCCGCCGCACAGAGACCGTAGCACTTGGAATAAAAATATGGATAACTTTTGATGCCGCGCTTGTGTAGATGATATTTCCCAAAGTAAAGCTTGATCGTGCTATTGCCCACGGAGGAGTTTGTTAAAGTGTGAAGCATAAATGTGAACATTTCAAGGATTTGGCGTTTTTCCCATTTGTGACAGTATTTTTGCAGCTCCACGGCACAGAGACCGTACCACTTAAAATCAAAATATGGATAACTTTTGATGCCCCGTTTGTGTAGATGATTTTCCCCAAATATGAGCTTGATCGGGCAATCGGCCTAGGAGGAGTTCGTTAAAGTGTGAAGCGTAAAAATGTGGTGATTTTAGAGATTTCGCTGTTTTCCCATTTCTGACATATATTTGCGGGTCCGCCACACAGAGACCGTAGCACTTAGAATCAAAATATGGGTAAGTTTTGATGCCCCGCTTGTGTAGATGATATTCTCCAAATATAAACTTGATCGGACAATCGCCCTAGGAGGAGTTTGTTAAAGTGTGAAGCGTAAAAATGTGGTGATTTGAGCGATTCTACGATTTTCCCATAAGGATAACATGGGATGTTTCTGTCAACGCTACGGTTACGCCGTACAAAATATGACTTTGGCTCTCATACTTGTATGATCAGGATGGCAAATTAGAATTTCGTTCAAAATATCATGTCATTTGGAAAAACTCTATTGTTTATAGGCCACTCTGAAGGCCAAATAGTCAGAATTCTGGGAAACGTTTGCGGCTCCGTCGCACAAAGACCGTAAAAGTTATCCTTAAAATTTGGATAACTTTAGATACACCACTTGTCTAGAGGACGTACACCGATTTTGAGGTTGGTGGGCAAAACGCACTAGGAGGACTTCGTTAAAGTGTAAAACATAAAAATGTGGTAATTTGAGAGATTTTGTGGTTTTCCCATAGGGATAACATGGGAGGTTTCTGTCATCGCTACGACTACGGCGTAAAAATTTAGGCATTTTTGTGATTGGCTTTTGTGATCGGGACGGCAAAATAGAATTTTGGGTAAAGTTTAGACAATTTTGGTAAAACTAATTTTTGACCTTCAATGTTAATTCAAAGGTCACTCTGTAGGGGGCGCTATCACTGCCATTTCAATTTTGTCAGCCTAAACTGGTCCAAACTAGAAAGTTTAACAACTGATTCAAATTTGGTCCTAATCGGACTGGTTTTGATCAAATGGGAGCAATTTTTAGACCTGCAATATTCCAAAATAAGTTGTCCAACTTTGCGGCTGCGCCGCACACAGACCGTAAAAGGTATCTCAAAAAATTGAATAACTTTAGATGCCCCACTTGTCCAGAGGACGTACGCCGATTTTGAAGTCGGTGGGCAAAACGCCCTAGGAGGAGTTCGTCAAAGTTTGACGTAAACAAAATGGCTAACTCAGCTTGTTTTCATTTTCAAAGGAAGATGGCGGCCATAGGGTAAGTTTGGGGGCGTGGCCACAATGATTTTTTTTGTTTATCCTCACGAGAGGAATGCGTGTCCCGAATTTCGTAGCTTTACGCCAAAGTTGACCTCGGGGCGTCTCCCATAGGCGCAATGTATTTTGACTTTTGTCGGTGGCGCTGTCGCGCCATTTTTTAACGAAAAAAAAAATGGCCCAGAAAAAATAAAATTTTTCGCCGATTCTGAATTTTGGGCAAAGTTTGGTGAGTTTTTGAGCATGTTCAGGGGGTCAAATTAGAGATCAAAGCGCTGAAGAAGAACAAGAAAAATTAAAGCCGCAAGCGGCATCCAACGGCCCTCGCGGGCCGCCGCCCTTCCGACTCTGCGCTTTCGACTTGATAAAGATGGCGCCCTTATTGTGTTGAATTAAAAAAGAACTTGACAGACGCCGACACAATTGACATGGCCAATCCAGTGTAAATGAACACAAGTGTCAGTCAAATGTGCGGGTCCGCCGCACAGAGACCGTGACACTTGGAATAAAAATATGGATAACTTTTGATGCTCCGCTTGTGTAGATGATTTTCCCCAAATATAAGCTTGATCGAGCTATTGCCCTTAGAGGAGTTTGTTAAAGTGTGAAGCGTAAATGTGAACATTTCAGAGATTTCGCTGTTTTCCCATTTCTGACATATATTTGCGGGTCGGCCACACAGAGACCGTAGCACTTGGAATAAAAATATGGATAGCTTTTGATGCCCCGTTTGTGTAGATGATTTTCCCCAAATATGAGCTTGATCGGGCAATCGGCCTAGGAGGAGTTGGTTAAAGTGTGAAGCGTAAAAATGTGGTGATTTTAGAGATTTCGCTGTTTTCCCATTTCTGACATTTATTTGCGGGTCCGCCACACAGAGACCGTAGCACTTAGAATCAAAATATGGGTAAGTTTTGATGCCCCGCTTGTGTAGATGATATTCTCCAAATATGAACTTGATCGGACAATCGCCCTAGGAGGAGTTTGTTAAAGTGTGAAGCGTAAAAATGTGGTGATTTGAGCGATTCTACGATTTTCCCATAAGGATAACATGGGATGTTTCTGTCAACGCTACGGTTACGCCGTACAAAATATGACTTTGGCTCTCATACTTTTATGATCAGGATGGCAAATTAGAATTTTGTTCAAAATATCATGTCATTTGGAAAAACTCTATTGTTTATAGGCCACTCTGAAGGCCAAATAGTCAGAATTCTGGGAAACGTTTGCGGCTCCGTCGCACAAAGACCGTAAAAGTTATCCTTAAAATTTGGATAACTTTAGATACACCACTTGTCTAGAGGACGTACACCGATTTTGAGGTTGGTGGGCAAAACGCACTAGGAGGACTTTGTTAAAGTGTAAAACATAAAAATGTGGTAATTTGAGAGATTTTGTGGTTTTCCCATAGGGATAACATGGGAGGTTTCTGTCATCGCTACGACTACGGCGTAAAAATTTAGGCATATTTGTGATTGGCTTTTGTGATCGGGACGGCAAAATAGAATTTTGGGTAAAGTTTAGACAATTTTGGTAAAACTAATTTTTGACCTTCAATGTTAATTTAAAGGTCACTCTGTAGGGGGCGCTATCACTGCCATTTCAATTTTGTCAGCCTAAACTGGTCCAAACTAGAAAGTTTAACAACTGATTCAAATTTGGTCCTAATCGGACTGGTTTTGATCAAATGGGAGCAATTTTTAGACCTGCAATATTCCAAAATAAGTTGTCCAACTTTGCGGCTGCGCCGCACACAGACCGTAAAAGGTATCTCAAAAAATTGAATAACTTTAGATGCCCCACTTGTCCAGAGGACGTACGCCGATTTTGAAGTCGGTGGGCAAAACGCCCTAGGAGGAGTTCGTCAAAGTTTGACGTAAACAAAATGGCTAACTCAGCTTGTTTTCATTTTCAAAGGAAGATGGCGGCCATAGGGTAAGTTTGGGGGCGTGGCCACAATGATTTTTTTTGTTTATCCTCACGAGAGGAATGCGTGTCCCGAATTTCGTAGCTTTACGCCAAAGTTGACCTCGGGGCGTCTCCCATAGGCGCAATGTATTTTGACTTTTGTCGGTGGCGCTGTTGCGCCATTTTTTAACGGAAAAAAAAATGGCCCAGAAAAAATAAAATTTTTCGCCGATTCTGAATTTTGGGCAAAGTTTGGTGAGTTTTTGAGCATGTTCAGGGGGTCAAATTAGAGATCAAAGCGCTGAAGAAGAACAAGAAAAATTAAAGCCGCAAGCGGCATCCAACGGCCCTCGCGGGCCGCCGGCCTTCCGACTCTGCGCTTTCGACTTGATAAAGATGGCGCCCTTATTGTGTTGAATTAAAAAAGAAATTGACAGACGGCGACACATTGGACATGGCCAATCCAGTGCAAATGAACACAAGTGTCAGTCAAATTTGCTGCGCCGCCGCACAGAGACCGTAGCACTTGGAATAAAAATATGGATAACTTTTGATGCCGCGCTTGTGTAGATGATTTTTCCCAAAGTAAAGCTTGATCGAGCTATTGCCCACGGAGGAGTTTGTTAAAGTGTGAAGCATAAATGTGAACATTTCAAGGATTTGGCGTTTTTCCCATTTGTGACAGTATATTTGCAGCTCCACGGCACAGAGACCGTACCACTTAAAATCAAAATATGGATAACTTTTGATGCCCCGTTTGTGTAGATGATTTTCCCCAAATATGAGCTTGATCGGGCAATCGGCCTAGGAGGAGTTCGTTAAAGTGTGAAGCGTAAAAATGTGGTGATTTTAGAGATTTCGCTGTTTTCCCATTTCTGACATATATTTGCGGGTCCGCCACACAGAGACCGTAGCACTTAGAATCAAAATATGGGTAAGTTTTGATGCCCCGCTTGTGTAGATGATATTCTCCAAATATAAACTTGATCGGACAATCGCCCTAGGAGGAGTTTGTTAAAGTGTGAAGCGTAAAAATGTGGTGATTTGAGCGATTCTACGATTTTCCCATAAGGATAACATGGGATGTTTCTGTCAACGCTACGGTTACGCCGTACAAAATATGACTTTGGCTCTCATACTTGTATGATCAGGATGGCAAATTAGAATTTCGTTCAAAATATCATGTCATTTGGAAAAACTCTATTGTTTATAGGCCACTCTGAAGGCCAAATAGTCAGAATTCTGGGAAACGTTTGCGGCTCCGTCGCACAAAGACCGTAAAAGTTATCCTTAAAATTTGGATAACTTTAGATACACCACTTGTCTAGAGGACGTACACCGATTTTGAGGTTGGTGGGCAAAACGCACTAGGAGGACTTCGTTAAAGTGTAAAACATAAAAATGTGGTAATTTGAGAGATTTTGTGGTTTTCCCATAGGGATAACATGGGAGGTTTCTGTCATCGCTACGACTACGGCGTAAAAATTTAGGCATTTTTGTGATTGGCTTTTGTGATCGGGACGGCAAAATAGAATTTTGGGTAAAGTTTAGACAATTTTGGTAAAACTAATTTTTGACCTTCAATGTTAATTCAAAGGTCACTCTGTAGGGGGCGCTATCACTGCCATTTCAATTTTGTCAGCCTAAACTGGTCCAAACTAGAAAGTTTAACAACTGATTCAAATTTGGTCCTAATCGGACTGGTTTTGATCAAATGGGAGCAATTTTTAGACCTGCAATATTCCAAAATAAGTTGTCCAACTTTGCGGCTGCGCCGCACACAGACCGTAAAAGGTATCTCAAAAAATTGAATAACTTTAGATGCCCCACTTGTCCAGAGGACGTACGCCGATTTTGAAGTCGGTGGGCAAAACGCCCTAGGAGGAGTTCGTCAAAGTTTGACGTAAACAAAATGGCTAACTCAGCTTGTTTTCATTTTCAAAGGAAGATGGCGGCCATAGGGTAAGTTTGGGGGCGTGGCCACAATGATTTTTTTTGTTTATCCTCACGAGAGGAATGCGTGTCCCGAATTTCGTAGCTTTACGCCAAAGTTGACCTCGGGGCGTCTCCCATAGGCGCAATGTATTTTGACTTTTGTCGGTGGCGCTGTCGCGCCATTTTTTAACGAAAAAAAAAATGGCCCAGAAAAAATAAAATTTTTCGCCGATTCTGAATTTTGGGCAAAGTTTGGTGAGTTTTTGAGCATGTTCAGGGGGTCAAATTAGAGATCAAAGCGCTGAAGAAGAACAAGAAAAATTAAAGCCGCAAGCGGCATCCAACGGCCCTCGCGGGCCGCCGCCCTTCCGACTCTGCGCTTTCGACTTGATAAAGATGGCGCCCTTATTGTGTTGAATTAAAAAAGAACTTGACAGACGCCGACACAATTGACATGGCCAATCCAGTGTAAATGAACACAAGTGTCAGTCAAATGTGCGGGTCCGCCGCACAGAGACCGTGACACTTGGAATAAAAATATGGATAACTTTTGATGCTCCGCTTGTGTAGATGATTTTCCCCAAATATAAGCTTGATCGAGCTATTGCCCTTAGAGGAGTTTGTTAAAGTGTGAAGCGTAAATGTGAACATTTCAGAGATTTCGCTGTTTTCCCATTTCTGACATATATTTGCGGGTCGGCCACACAGAGACCGTAGCACTTGGAATAAAAATATGGATAGCTTTTGATGCCCCGTTTGTGTAGATGATTTTCCCCAAATATGAGCTTGATCGGGCAATCGGCCTAGGAGGAGTTGGTTAAAGTGTGAAGCGTAAAAATGTGGTGATTTTAGAGATTTCGCTGTTTTCCCATTTCTGACATTTATTTGCGGGTCCGCCACACAGAGACCGTAGCACTTAGAATCAAAATATGGGTAAGTTTTGATGCCCCGCTTGTGTAGATGATATTCTCCAAATATGAACTTGATCGGACAATCGCCCTAGGAGGAGTTTGTTAAAGTGTGAAGCGTAAAAATGTGGTGATTTGAGCGATTCTACGATTTTCCCATAAGGATAACATGGGATGTTTCTGTCAACGCTACGGTTACGCCGTACAAAATATGACTTTGGCTCTCATACTTTTATGATCAGGATGGCAAATTAGAATTTTGTTCAAAATATCATGTCATTTGGAAAAACTCTATTGTTTATAGGCCACTCTGAAGGCCAAATAGTCAGAATTCTGGGAAACGTTTGCGGCTCCGTCGCACAAAGACCGTAAAAGTTATCCTTAAAATTTGGATAACTTTAGATACACCACTTGTCTAGAGGACGTACACCGATTTTGAGGTTGGTGGGCAAAACGCACTAGGAGGACTTTGTTAAAGTGTAAAACATAAAAATGTGGTAATTTGAGAGATTTTGTGGTTTTCCCATAGGGATAACATGGGAGGTTTCTGTCATCGCTACGACTACGGCGTAAAAATTTAGGCATATTTGTGATTGGCTTTTGTGATCGGGACGGCAAAATAGAATTTTGGGTAAAGTTTAGACAATTTTGGTAAAACTAATTTTTGACCTTCAATGTTAATTTAAAGGTCACTCTGTAGGGGGCGCTATCACTGCCATTTCAATTTTGTCAGCCTAAACTGGTCCAAACTAGAAAGTTTAACAACTGATTCAAATTTGGTCCTAATCGGACTGGTTTTGATCAAATGGGAGCAATTTTTAGACCTGCAATATTCCAAAATAAGTTGTCCAACTTTGCGGCTGCGCCGCACACAGACCGTAAAAGGTATCTCAAAAAATTGAATAACTTTAGATGCCCCACTTGTCCAGAGGACGTACGCCGATTTTGAAGTCGGTGGGCAAAACG
The DNA here is from genome assembly GCF_026437365.1 of Eucyclogobius newberryi. Classification (NCBI taxonomy): domain Eukaryota; kingdom Metazoa; phylum Chordata; class Actinopteri; order Gobiiformes; family Gobiidae; genus Eucyclogobius; species Eucyclogobius newberryi. The sequence continues at coordinate 20,294,522 of NW_027316389.1, forward strand.
CCCTAGGAGGAGTTCGTCAAAGTTTGACGTAAACAAAATGGCTAACTCAGCTTGTTTTCATTTTCAAAGGAAGATGGCGGCCATAGGGTAAGTTTGGGGGCGTGGCCACAATGATTTTTTTTGTTTATCCTCACGAGAGGAATGCGTGTCCCGAATTTCGTAGCTTTACGCCAAAGTTGACCTCGGGGCGTCTCCCATAGGCGCAATGTATTTTGACTTTTGTCGGTGGCGCTGTTGCGCCATTTTTTAACGGAAAAAAAAATGGCCCAGAAAAAATAAAATTTTTCGCCGATTCTGAATTTTGGGCAAAGTTTGGTGAGTTTTTGAGCATGTTCAGGGGGTCAAATTAGAGATCAAAGCGCTGAAGAAGAACAAGAAAAATTAAAGCCGCAAGCGGCATCCAACGGCCCTCGCGGGCCGCCGGCCTTCCGACTCTGCGCTTTCGACTTGATAAAGATGGCGCCCTTATTGTGTTGAATTAAAAAAGAAATTGACAGACGGCGACACATTGGACATGGCCAATCCAGTGCAAATGAACACAAGTGTCAGTCAAATTTGCTGCGCCGCCGCACAGAGACCGTAGCACTTGGAATAAAAATATGGATAACTTTTGATGCCGCGCTTGTGTAGATGATTTTTCCCAAAGTAAAGCTTGATCGAGCTATTGCCCACGGAGGAGTTTGTTAAAGTGTGAAGCATAAATGTGAACATTTCAAGGATTTGGCGTTTTTCCCATTTGTGACAGTATATTTGCAGCTCCACGGCACAGAGACCGTACCACTTAAAATCAAAATATGGATAACTTTTGATGCCCCGTTTGTGTAGATGATTTTCCCCAAATATGAGCTTGATCGGGCAATCGGCCTAGGAGGAGTTCGTTAAAGTGTGAAGCGTAAAAATGTGGTGATTTTAGAGATTTCGCTGTTTTCCCATTTCTGACATATATTTGCGGGTCCGCCACACAGAGACCGTAGCACTTAGAATCAAAATATGGGTAAGTTTTGATGCCCCGCTTGTGTAGATGATATTCTCCAAATATAAACTTGATCGGACAATCGCCCTAGGAGGAGTTTGTTAAAGTGTGAAGCGTAAAAATGTGGTGATTTGAGCGATTCTACGATTTTCCCATAAGGATAACATGGGATGTTTCTGTCAACGCTACGGTTACGCCGTACAAAATATGACTTTGGCTCTCATACTTGTATGATCAGGATGGCAAATTAGAATTTCGTTCAAAATATCATGTCATTTGGAAAAACTCTATTGTTTATAGGCCACTCTGAAGGCCAAATAGTCAGAATTCTGGGAAACGTTTGCGGCTCCGTCGCACAAAGACCGTAAAAGTTATCCTTAAAATTTGGATAACTTTAGATACACCACTTGTCTAGAGGACGTACACCGATTTTGAGGTTGGTGGGCAAAACGCACTAGGAGGACTTCGTTAAAGTGTAAAACATAAAAATGTGGTAATTTGAGAGATTTTGTGGTTTTCCCATAGGGATAACATGGGAGGTTTCTGTCATCGCTACGACTACGGCGTAAAAATTTAGGCATTTTTGTGATTGGCTTTTGTGATCGGGACGGCAAAATAGAATTTTGGGTAAAGTTTAGACAATTTTGGTAAAACTAATTTTTGACCTTCAATGTTAATTCAAAGGTCACTCTGTAGGGGGCGCTATCACTGCCATTTCAATTTTGTCAGCCTAAACTGGTCCAAACTAGAAAGTTTAACAACTGATTCAAATTTGGTCCTAATCGGACTGGTTTTGATCAAATGGGAGCAATTTTTAGACCTGCAATATTCCAAAATAAGTTGTCCAACTTTGCGGCTGCGCCGCACACAGACCGTAAAAGGTATCTCAAAAAATTGAATAACTTTAGATGCCCCACTTGTCCAGAGGACGTACGCCGATTTTGAAGTCGGTGGGCAAAACGCCCTAGGAGGAGTTCGTCAAAGTTTGACGTAAACAAAATGGCTAACTCAGCTTGTTTTCATTTTCAAAGGAAGATGGCGGCCATAGGGTAAGTTTGGGGGCGTGGCCACAATGATTTTTTTTGTTTATCCTCACGAGAGGAATGCGTGTCCCGAATTTCGTAGCTTTACGCCAAAGTTGACCTCGGGGCGTCTCCCATAGGCGCAATGTATTTTGACTTTTGTCGGTGGCGCTGTCGCGCCATTTTTTAACGAAAAAAAAAATGGCCCAGAAAAAATAAAATTTTTCGCCGATTCTGAATTTTGGGCAAAGTTTGGTGAGTTTTTGAGCATGTTCAGGGGGTCAAATTAGAGATCAAAGCGCTGAAGAAGAACAAGAAAAATTAAAGCCGCAAGCGGCATCCAACGGCCCTCGCGGGCCGCCGCCCTTCCGACTCTGCGCTTTCGACTTGATAAAGATGGCGCCCTTATTGTGTTGAATTAAAAAAGAACTTGACAGACGCCGACACAATTGACATGGCCAATCCAGTGTAAATGAACACAAGTGTCAGTCAAATGTGCGGGTCCGCCGCACAGAGACCGTGACACTTGGAATAAAAATATGGATAACTTTTGATGCTCCGCTTGTGTAGATGATTTTCCCCAAATATAAGCTTGATCGAGCTATTGCCCTTAGAGGAGTTTGTTAAAGTGTGAAGCGTAAATGTGAACATTTCAGAGATTTCGCTGTTTTCCCATTTCTGACATATATTTGCGGGTCGGCCACACAGAGACCGTAGCACTTGGAATAAAAATATGGATAGCTTTTGATGCCCCGTTTGTGTAGATGATTTTCCCCAAATATGAGCTTGATCGGGCAATCGGCCTAGGAGGAGTTCGTTAAAGTGTGAAGCGTAAAAATGTGGTGATTTTAGAGATTTCGCTGTTTTCCCATTTCTGACATTTATTTGCGGGTCCGCCACACAGAGACCGTAGCACTTAGAATCAAAATATGGGTAAGTTTTGATGCCCCGCTTGTGTAGATGATATTCTCCAAATATGAACTTGATCGGACAATCGCCCTAGGAGGAGTTTGTTAAAGTGTGAAGCGTAAAAATGTGGTGATTTGAGCGATTCTACGATTTTCCCATAAGGATAACATGGGATGTTTCTGTCAACGCTACGGTTACGCCGTACAAAATATGACTTTGGCTCTCATACTTTTATGATCAGGATGGCAAATTAGAATTTTGTTCAAAATATCATGTCATTTGGAAAAACTCTATTGTTTATAGGCCACTCTGAAGGCCAAATAGTCAGAATTCTGGGAAACGTTTGCGGCTCCGTCGCACAAAGACCGTAAAAGTTATCCTTAAAATTTGGATAACTTTAGATACACCACTTGTCTAGAGGACGTACACCGATTTTGAGGTTGGTGGGCAAAACGCACTAGGAGGACTTCGTTAAAGTGTAAAACATAAAAATGTGGTAATTTGAGAGATTTTGTGGTTTTCCCATAGGGATAACATGGGAGGTTTCTGTCATCGCTACGACTACGGCGTAAAAATTTAGGCATTTTTGTGATTGGCTTTTGTGATCGGGACGGCAAAATAGAATTTTGGGTAAAGTTTAGACAATTTTGGTAAAACTAATTTTTGACCTTCAATGTTAATTTAAAGGTCACTCTGTAGGGGGCGCTATCACTGCCATTTCAATTTTGTCAGCCTAAACTGGTCCAAACTAGAAAGTTTAACAACTGATTCAAATTTGGTCCTAATCGGACTGGTTTTGATCAAATGGGAGCAATTTTTAGACCTGCAATATTCCAAAATAAGTTGTCCAACTTTGCGGCTGCGCCGTACACAGACCGTAAAAGGTATCTCAAAAAATTGAATAACTTTAGATGCCCCACTTGTCCAGAGGACGTACGCCGATTTTGAAGTCGGTGGGCAAAACGCCCTAGGAGGAGTTCGTCAAAGTTTGACGTAAACAAAATGGCTAACTCAGCTTGTTTTCATTTTCAAAGGAAGATGGCGGCCATAGGGTAAGTTTGGGGGCGTGGCCACAATGATTTTTTTTGTTTATCCTCACGAGAGGAATGCGTGTCCCGAATTTCGTAGCTTTACGCCAAAGTTGACCTCGGGGCGTCTCCCATAGGCGCAATGTATTTTGACTTTTGTCGGTGGCGCTGTCGCGCCATTTTTTAACGAAAAAAAAAATGGCCCAGAAAAAATAAAATTTTTCGCCGATTCTGAATTTTGGGCAAAGTTTGGTGAGTTTTTGAGCATGTTCAGGGGGTCAAATTAGAGCTCAAAGCGCTGAAGAAGAACAAGAAAAATAATAATAATAATAATAATAATATTTTTAGCAAAAACAATATAGCCGTTTTTACTATAACAACAAATGATACATCGTTTGAAAGCTCTAAGCCTTCCCGATGCCGCCATGGGGTGGAATCATCATTACGAGCGCTTACGCGCTCGTCACTCCCTATTCCGTCGGGATGCCCCGCCCACTCCCCATAGACTTCCATTGATTTGAGCAGATACAAGCATGGCCCATGCCTGCGGCATGGATTCTCGCATACGGGACGATGCCAGGAGGGTTTTTGGAGGAATGCAGCGCTTCGCGCTGCTGTTGTCAACAATTAGTGAATGGACTACGCCCATTCACTAATTGTTGACTATTTCTGTCATAGCAGGAGTAAGTATGCATGATCCATGCCTTCGGCATGGGCTAGTTCACTGTACTTGCCAGGGGCGACGGGGCACCAAACATGCGGGCTGCGCCCGCATGTTTGGTAAGACAGTTGCAACGCTGCCTTCGGCAGCGTTGCGGGAGCAATAGGCCCTCCGCCCTGCTGGGGCTCGGGCCTAAATATTCCGATGCGAAAACAATGTTTCCCATTTTTCAAATATCATAAACTATACATTTTCGGAAAGCGCTCGCGCTTTCCTACCTCATGGTGTGGGTCCCTGGTCACTGACGGGTACTTTCGTTAATTTTGAGTGGGCTCCGCCCACTTTGTGTTTTTGGCCCTCTATACAGTAATAATGTTCAATTTTTGCATTACATGCTTATATGCACGGAACATGCAAGAGATGGGGAACGTATTCGTGAGCTACTTAGCGCAAATGAGTGCTTTATATGGGGATGACGACCGCTTCGCGGTCGTCATCTCAATGTAAAGTGCTCGTTTAGTGCGCACTTTTGCACGGGCTTCGCCCGTTTACAACGGTAATGTTCCATTTTCCTACTACTAATTAGTATGCACGGGGCGTGCATGAGTGAAGGAGTGCGTTAGTGAGTGTTTGGAAGTGGGCGAGCGCTTCGCGCTCGATTTCGTGCGCACTGCGTGCGCACTTTCGCAGCCGTGCTTCGCACGGCCTTACGAGATTAATAGGCCTCTCGCCAGCTTGTGGCGCTCGGGCCTAATAAGAAAGAAAGAAACTCTTTCATTTAATCTCTGTCTGAGAGTAAATGAAAGAAAGAAAGAAAAGGAAAGGAAAGAAAAGAGAAAAAGCGAGTGATGGAGGAACGAGAGCGAGGCAGAGAAACAATGTCCACTCCCCTCAGGCAGGAGGCTACGGTCCATCCAGACCAGAACCTCCCGCCACAAGAACAGTTTATTTCCCTCTGCAGTAAATTTAACTGTAAATCTTATAATAAATTTAAATTGTTTTTCTGTAACGCATGCCCTTTTTGATTCTATATATCTTCTTTTTATTATTGTGTTTTTATGTTTGTGAATTTTGTTCATTGACAATGGCAATAAACCTTTTCTGATTCTGATGTTGCAATTATTGTGAGGAAAAACATCACAATTTAGCTATTTAAATCAACAACATCTCACGCTCTTCAATACATTGGACTAAAAAGACTTATAACAATTATATTTTCCAGTTACCTTACTTTACATTATATTGTGACCTCTGGCATCTCACTTGTACTAATTAGCAGAAACGTATTCGTAAAATGTCATTCCCACAAGGTTTCTGCAAACAAAAACGTCCCAAGCGCCGTTCGTAGCAAAAAAATAAAAAAAATAAAAATAAGAACAACAGTTGCAGAAAACAAAGCATCTGTCTCACTCAGCGTCTCCGGCAGCGGGAGAGCGTGACCCTCGCCGTTCGCCGTATGGCCATCCATCACCGGGACGCGGGAGGTTAGCATGTAAGCTAAACCCCGGGCGATGGATGGCTCCTGGAGATTACCTGTGTCTCTGGAGTGGGAGGAAACCGTGCAACCGCAATCTTCTGGAAGTCAAGAGGAGAGCCCTGCAGTTTGAGTTTAGAGGAAGGAAGCGGATTGTATTGTGAATGTTGTTTAGCAGATATGCAACATTTTAATAGAGCGAATGTGGTTTAGAGTCAAAAATGCAAGAAAAAGAGCTGATAAAAGAATTTGAATGAAAAAAAGTTGTGCTGTAATCTTCGTATGACTATTGATTTCCAAATAAAAATCTAGAGGGATTCATTTTTGTCAATATCGCTCAGCCCAATTTATGAGTAAAGTTTCACATGGTTGAAGCTGTAATAACGATTATTTTAGTAGTCAACAAGTCAAACTTTTACTTATATTGAACATTGAGACTTTTAAATTACGATTTTAACCAAATAAAGGTTGACATACGGTGACTGAAGTCTACTAGACCAAGAATACTTATGTATAAAGTGTATTATTCATCAGAAATGGTCGTGGTTATAAAAGGTCTTTTTGTGTGCGTTTTAGAGCTCGTTTAGTTCATAAAACGATAACAAAACATGACCACGATTTTGATAGTCGACAAGTCACGTTGGTCAATTAATTGTGGCGGCATTATACGGTCTATGCGACAGGACAACAGCGGGTCAGGAGGAGCAGAGGTCAGATTTCACCCACTCTGAATGTGGCGTGAGTAACCGGTCGTCAGAGAAGCTGCTGGCACAGACTGGCACAGACTGGCACAGACTGGCACAGACTGGCACCGCATGATTAATGCAAAGTGAAAAGTTGTGCCAAGTGACATTTCAGGGTCAACCACCTGCTGGAAGAGGAGTGAGATGTATAAAAAGAACTGGACCATTTGTTGTTTTGGAGATGCAAAAATAACATTGCCTGAGTTGTTGTACTTTTGAATTGTAATCAGGGCTTTAGATGTTTGCATTTAAGTAACATTTATTCGATTTATTTGTTTTGCACTTGCAGGGGAGAAATAATGTTTTATTTCAACTCGTGTATTTCTACAAAATACCATGCAAAATGACAATAAAGTAATCTTATCTTAATCAAACTAAGTAGATAGAAAAGTGTAATCTTCCAACAAGGACATTAGGTGATCTTGTTTGTAATAAAATAAAAAATTGGTCCATTTACGTTTTGTGCAATATTCAAACCTCAACTGAGACATTTAAATAAAATTTAATTAAATTCTTGAGAAAATATCGTGTGGATATTGTAATACCGGTGGGACTGCGAACAATATATATTTATCAAGTTTAATGTTAACATTCCAGGCAAAACAATAAGACGTAATAACCTCCAACATAAGCCAGAAAAAAGTTCAAATGTAAAAAATGTTGTTTGTTTGAAGTACTTTGCTCTAGATTGAAATAAAAATACATACAATTTGCTTGTACATGTTTATTGGTCATTTTTTTGGAGAAAACTGAAGTAATTATTCAGAAATCCGAACAAACTTTCTAAACTATCTCAAAAGAAACAAAGAAAATGAGACCGATGCATGACGATCATCATTATTATTATAAAATTGAACATCTGCATTGCATTTACGGCAGAGGGAAGGTTTCAATCCACGGGAAAAGAAGACCGAAAAAGAAGAGTCGGAAAAGAAGCGGCGATGCAACGGCCTTGTTTGCACTTTGACAACCGATTTCTCTCAACTTGACATTAACCAACAACAAAAAAACTGAAAAATGCCTGTCGAACCAAAGAATGGAGCTTGTCAAAACTTCAGCCTCAAAATCCCACTCGCTACAACCGGCCAATCGCGTGGCTGCATGCATTATTCAAAAGTCCTATCCCTCCGACATCTCTTAACCCGCCAATCTGAATGACACGCCGCGCTTAGGTTTTGGCGTCTCCCGTCTTGACGCGGAGGGGAAAAATGAGAAAAGTGTCACCTGTGAGAGACGTTTCATTACGGCGGGATCGATGTGATGCAAGCACAAGGAAAAATAAGAAATAATTGTGCTATTCGTGTGTCGGGAAGTTAAGTTCATCTTAAAACGACTTGGATGCAAGTTGTGGCAGTTTAAGCTTGATGAGCTGAAGGTTTTTACGGATTCAGGAGGTTTTTGGAGGTGAAGTGTGGCAAATGAATAACACGAACATGGCAATAACGGTCAAACTTTACTGCCATACGAGGCAAACTGTGAAAATGTACAGGTTTCACGATGTGGATATTAGTCAGCTGTGGATTTTGCGAACCTTGTATTACGATGGGAATAAATCACAATTGTAAGTTTAGACCCTTTATTCAGCCTTTTTTACACGCGACATTTACAAGCCGAAGTCGAGGCCAAGACTGCGACAAGTCCGATGATGACATTGTTTTATTTGTCAGCGGAGAAGGCTTAAAATGTGCCACTGCGGAACACAAAAACTGGTGAAATAATGATGAAGTCAATGGGAAACGGCGCTTTGGAGATGTTTCCTGACGACTGCAGAGGTGGAAGTACTGCATTTTGTTCCTCAATTAAAAGTTCATGTACAGGAGCGAAAATCGACTCAAGTAAAAGTATAGTGTATATAAGTATGTGTTTAAAAAGTATTTCATGCATATTTTTTACTATTTGAGAGTGAAAATGTGGTGATGTTGATCATTGATTTCAGTCAATTAATATCTCAATGTTTATTTTCAGTATATTTTTGTTTGCTCAAGACCTGGACTTCAACAAAAACCTTTAGTCAGAATGTTACCGTGTTATAAATGTGCCAGAAAATACCCCTCAAGCACAAGTGACAAGTAATTTTTACTTCTCTGCAATGCTTAATCCAAAACCAGGTGCTGAAAAATGGACAAAAGCGTCAATTAAAGAACTGAAACAAAGGAGTCAAAACGTGTAAAACGGTGCAACGAATACAGAAATAGCCGTAGGGTATAAACCTGGACTTAACGAGGTCTGAGGCAGAAACAATCCAAAAGGAAAACCGGGACAAACCGGGTTAAACCGGGACAAAACCGTGTAAAAGAGTGACAGCGCGAACAGCTTCGATCCGGACAGAAGTCACCAGGGCCCGGTAACGAGGGCGCGCCTAATGTAATTATGGATTCATAGGGTGTTTAAAAGTCAGATGTGGGAGAGAAAAGTAATAGGTTTTGATCCCAAAAGTTGGAGCGGCTGAATTTTGATGAGCATCTGTTGAAGAGTTTTGAGTGGATCTGAGGGCAAAAGGAGAAAGGGCATTAAGTTATAACTAACTCCATGTCCTTCCACAGCCATAAATCTCTTCTTTGGCGCCGCAGCTTTCCCACACTGTTGAAACGTGGGCCGCTTCTGTTGCTGCTCAGGGCTTTCGGACGGTATTTTATTTAAAAAGGACGAGTTACGCATTCTTATTTGTATCGTTATTGGCTTTTACGCATTTCTTTCTTCCTACTATTACTTTGGCATCTTGTTTGGGAGTTGTTACGCAGATTTCAAAAGGTTTTTCTAAAAGGACTTGAAAAGACGTTGCGTAAATGTGTTATAAAGCGCTCTTTTTGGCGAGGCGTATAAGAAAAACAAGACGATCCGATCGCCCATACTTGCTTCAAACTCTCACACCCTGATACACTGAAATACAACTGCGTTTCCCCTGGGCTTATGTCATCCCGTTACGTTTGAAATTACCCCCGTGCAGCTGCGGATATAACGCACCGCGGTTCTTATGCAGTGCGTTGTATTGCTGTAAATCTGGCGACTGGGTGAAGCATGTATTGATTTAGCCGTAAAAGTCCACTCAAAACCCCACTTCTGGCTCATAAAAGATCGCCGTTACGAAGGAGGTAATGCCCGTGACGTATGGTGCGTGGTCGAAGCCTAGTGACACGGACTGTAAATATAAAAAAAAAGTGTAATTTCTGTCAGAGTTATAAAGCAAGAGACGAGGAAGAGTCTAGTTCAGCTCTAAACTATCATCGACACCCACAGAATTAGAATGCCTTTTGGTAAAACAGTAACATTTGTATATTTTAATAGGAATTCGATCAAACAGAACTAAGTAGCTATAGCGATAGAGCGCCCCCTGCTGCTCCCTTTTAACAGAACAGTGCAGTCATCTGGACATTGTTTTGAAATTCAAGAAGTTTCGACTTTTCATGGAATTTATTTTTTTGACTAATTGTGACTAGTCGACTATAAAAACAATCGTATTTTGATGATCACAGTCGTATTTTGATTATCTCAATCGTTCTATGGACTATACAGACTCATAAACGCATGAAAAGACCACATTATTCAATCCAAATGTAAAGAAAGAACAAACTAAGTCTGATTTTCACCAATATTACACTTTATTCATAAATATTCTCCGTCAGTCATCATATTTGGCTTTTGTTTTGTTAGAAATGTGTTCAAAATGATAAATAATCCCCGACTAAAATAATCTTTACATTACACCATTTGGAGTAAAAGGTGTTTTCAACGACTAGAAATAAAAGTCAGATACAAGTCCTTTTATTATAATAATCTGCTCCATGTTTGACTTCAGCATGTGTTTTTCTGAGCTTCTACAGGGTCAGTGAAGTTTGAGATGATGAGATGGTTTCACCCCCCACAGCACAGTGTTCCCGAAGCCCGTCTGACTTCACAGATTAGAGTGACCTTATTAAAGACAGCACAGAGCCCGCAGAGACCCACAGGAAGGACCTCCCGCAGAAGCAGAATTAGCCCGGGATCCGCGCCCGTCTCCTGGGCTCTGCTTTAACAAGTGCGGGGCCCGATGTGGCGTCGCAAGTCCACGCGTCGCCATGACAACGGTTCGAGAAGCAGTTCTGAGCGACACAAGCATTAAAACACCCATTTCGTTTGTCTATCTCTGGTGTTATTTAAGATTTAAGATCCCAAAAGATTGTTTCCCATTGTCTGCTCTGGTCAAACTACAAGAATAAAGTATCAAATTATGTATACTTTTTGTAGCCATCTTTTTATGGTCCTTGGTATTAAACTGCAACTATCACTATTTTCTATTTTTGTTCATCGTAAAATGCAATATTTAATAGAAATGGGACCAATGACTTCCCGTTCAAAGTGTTTTTATGTTTGAAGAATGGCTACTAAACATTATTTAACCTTATAAACCCTATGACATCAAATAACAAGCAAGAATCAATTCAATTACAACTCTGAGTAACGATAATGATGAAGTAACATTGTTGTAAAAAGTTAAAACCGCTAAACTTAACCTATAAAAGTACATTCTGGATAATTTTTAATTTAGTCTCTATTTTTTACTAAACAAATTATAAACCATCACCACTTTCCTTTAAACGTTAAGCTTATCAATACAATGCAATGTTTATTTAATTACAAGTGAAAATGCTTAACCGTCCTGTGCTTCTCGCTCACACTGAAGCTAAACACGCCCGTGCTCTTTCCCTATTCTTTACAGCGCTCCTCTGTGGGCCCATTTAATTAGCAAGGCTTTAATAGCAATTTAGAGGAAATTACTTTGAGTTTCTCCAGGGGTCCTGTGCAGTCTGTGCAGAAAAGTAGCAGTGCACTTAAACTACTAACACGTAATAACACATGATCACAACTGCACCCGTAATGCAAATGTATGAAACACAAAGAATCAGGTGATTTTGAATGTAAAAGTATTCAGTCAGTTCAAATATCTGGTTGGTACGTGTCCAATAGTAGTAAATTAATAGCCATTGGCTAAAGTGCAACTCTATCTGCCGTTTAATAAATACTGTTTGTCTGGAAACACAATCACAAACTGGAATAACCTGGATTGAAACTCAGAAATAAACCTTGATTAGACCAGGACTAAATCAAGAATCAAATCAGAGTTAAACCAGGACAAAGGTGAACCTCATAAAAGCTATTCAGACCGTTCATCACCATGGACAGCTCACAGTGTTCCCAGATGACACTAAAACAAAACAACTTTAAAGTTGAACAAAATGTTCATATTTATTGAATGTCAGGCATGAGAACAACTCTTCTGATTAAGTTCAGAATTCATTGTTAAAAAAAAGAAAAAACAATCAGTATAAAACTAATTATTTTTTTTCTTCTGCCTCATCTCGAATAAACACAATAAACAAGCCAATTGCATGTTGTATAGTATAATCTAAAACTCAATTACCCAGAGACAAATTACCCAACGGGGACAATAAAGTGAACTTCAACCTTAACCTTAATCTACAACGTTTTCTTCTTGAGAGCTGCTTGTTCAATCCAATCAATACAATTTTATTTATAGAGCACAATTCGTAAAAAAGTACAATTCAAAGTGCTTTACAACGTCACAATAAATAAATAAAAACATAGAAAACATGGTATTTGTTCCCTCTTTCACGAATCAGCCGTATTTAACGTTTAGACTTCTGCTCCAAACTCGGGCCTGTCAGATTATTCACTGCATTTCGCTCGCAGCAAAGACACGATCGGTCCAGACGCTGTGAGTGACGTCCTTTTGGCACATCCGAGTTGACGCAGCGTTTAGAGAAGAGAAATCTGTCGAGAGAGAGACCCGAGGCGACGTACAAAACATGCATTATTGAGGACTAACTGCAGACTTTAAACTTCGACGTCTCACGTTTAATTTGAGAGCAGAGCGACTGAACTGACACGTGTCATTATGTTTGACAGCTAATTTAATCTTCATTTTACACTGCTTTGCCTGGAATGTTCCACAGTGCAGCATTTAACTTTGTTATCGAGCATTACAGGAGTTTTAATTGCTCAAAAAGACCTTGAAATGCATTCTCACTGTACGGCTTTCTCACCCGACCAGTTCCATGTGCTGTTACCACCACTGCACTTTAAACTTCCAATCGTTTCTAATGCCAAGCTAAATGCTAAATAACCACCAGAGGGGGCGCAAAGTCAGTTAGAGAATCGACCAGAACAAAAAAAAAATCACAGAGGCACATTTAGCAGTTTTTAGACCACGTTTGTTGGGCAAGAGTCTAAGTGAGAGAAGCGTTTGTTTGTTTTGCAGCTAGTTCTCATCTCGTCTTGTCACTTTTTGTTTTGTTTTGTTGAGCTTACGCTGTTTTGCTGTGCTCACTACCGTCCCCAGTGGTCAGAACACGCACAGCTCATGTCCAAAAGCAACACGTCCAAAAGCTCTGAGGAGACAGACCAGACGACGGACGGAAAGCCCCGTGTGCTTGTGTGTCTTGAACGTAGAGCATAAATTAGTCATAACTTGGCCTTTTGTCCATCCACATTCTCCATGGACCTGAACGGCTTTAATTCCACACTATGAAACAGGCTTGTAAAAGTGACACTGTAGAGGGCTGAACGACTTGAGACCGATGCACGATTTGATTTAAAAAATAAAAATAAAAAATTCGAGCTCCTGGGAAGTGGGAAGGTAAAATACTAAAAGAAAACTGTAACCCACATATTTTCAGTCAAATTAATCATTCTGGGATGAATCAGGGCCAGTTTGTTCTCAGAAATCCACAAATTCAATCCAATCCAACTTTATTTGTATAGCACATTTTACCAACACAAAGTCTCCAAAGTGCTGCAAAACAAACACAATATATATATTTATATATATTAATAAAAAAGAAATACATACAAATCTATTTAAAAACAACATAAAATAGATAAAATAATAAAAGACTAAAATAGATATTTTTTTTGTTCTAATCCTAATTCTAATTTATTTATAGATTATAGACTTTTATACTCCGTCAAAAGTGTTTAACACACAAATTCGCATTAGACAATTTAAAACAACAGAAACAAATCACACATTTAAAAAAGTCAACATTACAACTTGTGTTAAAAAGCCAACGAAAAAGTAAAATAAATAAACGTAAATCTCAGTTTTAGTGGAATTATCTTCATCTTTGAGAGAGAAATGGTCAAAAACCAAACCTCCAACAGCAGCTTTAATCCTTCACATATTCACCAAAGAGCTAGAGTCCACTTATAATTAGAGAAAACACAAAAAGACAACAGAAACTACAAAGTCTCATCTTCACAAAGAGTCCAGACATTTGTTTGTCCTCCAAAGCGTCTATAATCCAAATCTCTTCAGTCATTCATCTGTCTTTTTTTATTGAGTCTTTCAGTTTTTCTGGTCGACTTCGTTGGCTTTGTGAAGGGAAATTGAAACTGCTTATGTTTGATGAGAAAGCCCGTGCCCCGTTACACGCCTGCCACTCGGATCCGTTGCCGTGCGAGTTCTCTCTCCTTCGGCTCAAAACCGTCACGGACTCGATTGATTTTATTTCAGTTGCGAACACAACAGTTTGGCCTTTCAAACGCCTCCGAATCCGAACCTGTAAAAACTCATTTCTCTCGGGTCAGGAGCGGACATAAGACGTTTGAGTTTTATGTCGGCCATTTTGGAGCGGCTGGGGACAAGTGAGGTTGTTGTCAATGAGTCAGATTTTAGTGTTACCCTATTTTTCCGCACTATAAGGCACACCAGATTATAAGGCTGTCAATGAATGGTCTATTTTTCATCATTTTGGTCTATTTTCCATCAACCAGAATTAATCCATATATAAAGCGCACTGGATTATAAGGCATACTGTCGTTTTTTGAGACAATTAAAGGCTTTTAAGTGCGTCTTATTGAGCATAAAATACAGTATTAGCAATTATTGTTGTAGTGGGTGAAATATTTCTGTTTGTCTACAGCATTGGGACTATTCTGAGTCTTGATTGATCCTGGTTTTGTTGTGGATTAGTTCTGATTTTGATCATTTGATTGAACTATGAATGCTTTGAGAGTAAACAGGGTTTATTCTTGCCATGGTTTTGTCCTGGTTTAGCCCTGCCTTTGATTTAGGGCCAAACAGTTCAAGGTTTAGTTTTAGATTAATCCTTATTTAGACCCGGTTTAGTCTCATCCTTATTAGATTTATTAGATATCAGATGTTTTTGGGGGAGACGGGGTTCACGTTGCAAATATGACAGCACTAAAGTGGCCCAATGTGCAGAACAGAGGACAGAGAGGACAGACGGGACAAAACCAGGAGTTGTGCTGTTGTTACATCGGCAAAAGTTGATATTTTCTTTCCCAAAATACCAATTAAGAGTTTAAAACCTGACTTTATTTGCACTTCGTATCTTTACTGCTGTTGTCTGGCAGGCGTCATACTCTTTAATCACGCTTCATTCCTGCAACACCTTACATTTTAATCTGATTTAGAACCACGTATGAAAGTGTCCTTGATTTGTTCATGCGCAAAATCTGATCACCATCTGATTTAGTTGGACTTTTAATATTATTCAAATCAAATTGCAACATCTGACGCGAATGGGATCAGAGGGACAAAGATCGGAAATAAATTATGCTTTTTCCGTTTACGTGTCATTCTATCCATCCATCCATCCATCTTCTGCCGCTTTATCCGGGGCCGGGTCGCGGGGGCAGCAGTCTGAGCAGGGACTCCCAGACTTCCTTCTCCCCAGACACTTCCTCTAACTCCTCCGGGGGGATCCCGAGGCGTTCCCAGGCCAGCCGAGAGACATAGTCTCTCCAGCGTGTCCTGGGTCTTCCCCGGGGCCTCTTCCCGGTGGGACATGCCTGAAACACCTCCCGAGGGAGGCGCCCAGGAGGCATCCGGAACAGATGCCCGAGCCACCTCAGCTGGCTCCTCTCAACGTGGAGGAGCAGCGGCTCTACTCCGAGCTCCCCCCGTGTGGCCGAGCTCCTCACCTTATCTCTAAGGGAGCGCCCAGCCACACGGCGGAGGAAACTCATTTCGACCGCTTGTATCCGCGATCTTGTTCTTTCGGTCACTACCCAAAGCTCATGACCATAGGTGAGGGTAGGAACGTAGACCGACCGGTAAATAGAGAGCTTTGCCTTTCGGCTCAGCTCCCTCTTTACCACAACGGTCCGATGCAGCGACTGCATCACTGCAGCCGCTGCACCGATCCGCCTGTCGATCTCACGCTCCATCCTTCCCTCACTCGTGAACAAGACCCCGAGATACTTGAACTCCTCCACTTGGGGCAAGGACACCCCACCCACCTGGAGAGGGCAAGCCACCTTTTTCCGGTCGAGAACCATGGCCTCGGATTTGGAGGTGCTGATTCTCATCCCAGCCGCTTCACACTCGGCTGCAAACCGTCCCAGTGCATGTTGCAGGTCCGGGTTTGATGGAGCCATCAGGACAACATCGTCTGCAAACAGCAGAGATGAGATCCTGTGGTCCCCAAACCGGACCCCCTCCAACCCCTGACTGCGCCTAGAAATTCTGTCCATAAAAATTATGAACAGAACCGGTGACACAGGGCAGCCCTGGCGGAGTCCAACATGCACTGGGAACAGGTCTGACTTACTGCCGGCAATGCGAACACAGCTCCTGCTCCGGTCATACAGGGACCGGACAGCCCTGAGCAAAGGGCCCCGGACCCCGTACTCCCGGAGCACCCCCCAAAGGACACCCCGAGGGACACGGTCGAAAGCCTTCTCCAGATCCACAAAGCACATGTGGACTGGTTGGGCAAACTCCCATGAACCCTCGAGCACCCGATGGAGGGTATAGAGCTGGTCCAGTGTTCCACGACCGGGACGAAAACCACTCTGCTCCTCCTGAATCCGAGGTTCGACTATCGGTCGGATTCTCCTCTCCAGTACCTTGGAATAGACCTTACCCGGGAGGCTGAGGAGTGTGATCCCTCTGTAGTTGGAACACACCCTCCGGTCCCCCTTCTTAAATAGAGGGACCACCACCCCGGTCTGCCAGTCCAGAGGCACGGTCCCCGAACGCCACGCGATGTTGCAGAGACGTGTCAACCAAGACAGTCCTACAACATCCAGATACTTTAGGTACTCAGGGCGGATCTCATCCACCCCCGGAGCCCTGCCACCGAGGAGTTTGCGAACAACCTCAGTGACTTCAGCTTGGGTGATGGATGAGCCAGCCTCCGAGTCCCCGGTCTCTACTTCCTCTTCGGAAGACGTGACTGAGGGATTAAGGAGATCCTCAAAGTATTCCTTCCACCGTCCGACGACATCCCCAGTCGAGGTCAGCAGGCCTCCACCCGCACCGTAAACGGTGTTTGTGAGACACTGCTTCCCCTTCCTGAGGCGCCGGACGGTTTGCCAGAATTTCTTTGGTGCCGACCGATAGTCCTCCTCCATGGCCTCCCCGAACTCCTCCCAGGCCCGGGTTTTTGCCTCTGCGACAGCACGAGCCGCGGCTCGCTTGGCCTGCCGATACCCGTCGATGACCTCCGGAGACCTACAAGCCAGAGTGGCCTGATAGGCCTCCTTCTTCAGTCTGACGGCATCCCTTACTTCCGGTGTCCACCACCGGGTTCGGGGGTTGCCGCCACGACAGGCACCGGAGACCTTGCGACCACAGCTCCGAGCAGCCGCATCAACAATGGAGGCGGAGAACATGGTCCACTCGGACTCAATGTCCCCAGCCTCCCCCGGGACATGGGAGAAGCTCTCCCGGAGGTGCGAGTTGAATACCCTACTGACAGAGGGCTCCACTAGACGTTCCCAACAGACCCTCACAATGCGCTTGGGTCTGCCAAGTCTGTCCGGCTTCCTCCCGTAGGCCGCCACAACAGTGAGAGACCTGTCCCCCACCCGAAGGCGGAGGGACGCGACCCTCTCGTTCACCGGGGTAAACTCCAACACGTGGCGGCTGAGCTGAGGGGCTATCAGCAAGCCCACACCAGCCCGCCGCCTCTCCCCGCGGGCAACACCAGAGAAGTGGAGCGTCCAGCCCCTCTCGAGGAGATGGGTTCCAGAGCCCAAACTGTGCGTGGAGGTGAGGCCGACTATATCTAGTCGGTATCGCTCAACCTCCCGCACAAGCTCAGGCTCTTTCCCCCCCAGCGAGGTGACATTCCATGTCCCCAGAGTTAGTCTCTGTGTCTGGAGATCTGGTCGCCGAGGCCCCTGCCATCGACTGCCGCCCAGATCTCTCTGCACCGGCCCCTTATGGATCCTCCTGCGGGTGGTGGGCCCACGGGAGGGCGGCCCCACGTCGCTCTTTCGGGCTGTGCCCGGCCGGGCCCCGTGGGGTAAGACCCGGCCACCAGGCGCTCGCCATGGAGCACCCATCCCAGGCCTGGCTCCAGGATGGGGCCCCGGTGACGCCGATCCGGGCGACGTGAACTGCCTTGAT
Organism: Eucyclogobius newberryi; assembly: GCF_026437365.1. NCBI lineage: Eukaryota > Metazoa > Chordata > Actinopteri > Gobiiformes > Gobiidae > Eucyclogobius > Eucyclogobius newberryi. The sequence continues at coordinate 20,312,709 of NW_027316389.1, forward strand.
TGTGTCGTCGTCATAAGAGGCTTCTGAACCGATCTTTGTCTGACCCGTCACCTAGGACCTGTTTGCCTTGGGAGACCCTACCAGGGGCATGAAGCCCCCGACAACATAGCTCCCGGGATCATTCGGGCACTCAAACCCCTCCACCACGTTAAGGTGTCGGTTCAAGGAGGTCATTCTATAATATCCTTATAATGCAAAAACAAATTCAGAATTTTGAGTGCACTTGTAACAGTCGTGGTTTAGTCACACTCTAGTCCAGGTTCAGCTCTGGTTTTAGTCCAAACTTTAGTCCCACTTTCGATGCGTGTTGTGCAAGCGGGAATGCTCTAGAAGTTGCATTTTAAAGATCTTTTCGCTTCAATACATCAACACGTTTTTTCCTTTGAGTTGAGCGGAAACTCTCGGCGCGACAGATGCGGCTGTGGGGCATTTGTCGTTTTTTTGGACAGACGCCGGTGGAGACGGATCGACGCACTAACGAGATTTCACTTAATTGTCGAGTAAATGAGGTCCACTGGGTAAAACCGGAGCCACTTCGCCGGTAAATATAGTGGAGTAAGAATGTGTGTTTTGTGCACCTTTTTGTGCGGGGAAGGAAAATATGCCGGTTTGTGTATGAACCTTAAAATCATTGCAAAAGATATACATAAAAGGTACACAGTAAAATGTTTGTTTCTAAAATACTGCTTTCCTTTTTTGTTATGTTATGGCCATAAAAGCACAGTGAAGGCTAGCATGACCAAAAGCTCCCATATTATATTTCAAACTACAGGGCTAAATAATTTTGGAAAACTATCTACTGGCCATACTTCTGACAAATACAGGGATTGCAATACAATTTGATTTATTGTTAAAATCAAGATTCAGCTCACAGGGAACATTTTAAAACACCTTCAGGACCTTTAACAGCCAAACTAGACTCATACATTACACACATGTTCTTACAACAGGGTTAAAAGGGTTTGTACACACCACACACACGGATGAGATCGTTTTCTGTTTGCAGATGATATTTTAGTACTAAAATAATTGAAGTTGCATTTGAATTGCAACGATTCAAATTTAAACCACTCAAATTGCAACGTTGATTGTCGATTGTGATTACACTTTTATAGCTCTACTTCACAATAAAACCTATGCATAAAACATATTTGATACTTAAAACATAATGTTGTTATTCCAATGATAGTTCTCATTTCCATAAAACAGTGGTTTACAATCTTTTCACACCACGTAAAACAACTAAGTTGTTCTGAGTACCACCAGAACCAAATCCGATCTGAATCTGGACTATTCAAGGGCTAAACTAGGGCTAAACCAGGTCTAAAATAGGACAGCAAAATTGTTATATTGTACTGCAATGATTAATCCACTAATTGTGACTAGGCAACCAATAAAATAATCTTATTTTGACATCGTAATAGTTATCTGGACAAAACAAACACTAAATCACATGCGAAAAGACTCTTTTTATAACAAATACAGAGACATTATTAAATCAAAATCTCCAAAAAGAATAAACAATTTCTGATTTTCACCAATGACTAAATACAAAGACACTTAAATCGCAAATATTCTCTTCTAGAAGTCTTCAGTTGCCATTTTACAACGTTTATTTGGTTAAAAAAGTATTTTAAAAGTGTCAATGTACGAAAAAAAAGTACTTCAAGTCCTAAAATAATTGTATCGCTATTAGTTCTAAATAATCACTAACCCAAAGAATCACAAAAATGTGGATTAAACGGACATAAAATCAGCAGCACCTCAGTTTGAGAAGCACTACCATGAATCATATGCCTTAAAACACATTTAGATGCTACAAAGCAACGGGGGTTTTAATGGGTTCATGAAATACCCGTGCGCTGCCCCCGAACGGTGTATTCATATCACATTTGAAATTTAAATCCCAAGTCTGTATTTTTCCGAGAGATAATAGATGTGTTTTATGTCGGATTCCTATAAATCCCCAGATATGAGGCACGGAGGAGCAGATGTTTTTTAAAATGAGAACGGCTCTGTATTTCTCACTTTGAAGACCGGAGGAAATCCTGGTTCAAAGCGATGCCAGGTAAACACTAGGCGGGAAGATCGAGGAACAAACGAGGCAAAAGAGGAGCCGGGAGAGAAACGGGGAGCTGAACAGAAATAGACAGGTCAGCAAAGGATTTTAAGTCGCATTTTTCTCAGTTACATTGATGTACTGAACTCCACTAAAGCGACATTAAACCGACACTAAACCAGGAGAACACAGGACGACACCGGAACAAACCTTATACACCAGTAGCACAGGAGTATAAGTCGCATTTTTGGGGAAAATTTATCTTATAAAATCCAGGACCAAGAACAGACATTTCATCTTGAAATGTAATTTAAAATAATAACAGATTAGAGAACATGGGGAATAGGTGTACGTATGCTAACGTAGCACCTTCAGCTACATAAGGCACAGACAGAACTGTGGTAAGTGTCTGGTATGTTAACGTAACATATTAACAGTTATTCAGATAACTATAGCATAAAGAACATGCTAACAAGTTTACCAAAGCATCAGTTTTACCCCAAATCACTAAATCCTTTGAATTATTCTTCCTCTGTGTCACTTCTAAACAACTCCACAAACTCCAGAGGTAGAGGAAGTGCAGATTCTTCTCCTGCGTCGCTTGGAGCCTAGAGCGCCCTCTTGTGGTTGTCAGTGTGAAAATAACAAATAATCTCACATATAAGTCGCTCCCCGGCCAAAACTACAGTATGTAAAAAGGTGTGACTTATAGTTCAGAAAATACGGTACTTGATATTGATTTTTTTTCCAAACAACTATTGAGATATTATACATTTGTCGAAATAGCTTCCACCTTTACTGTCGTGTTGCAATGATTTCCGTTGATTTCAGTGTCAATTGTGGGCCAAGATGTGTCAATTCTTTCATGACGGCAGAAGCATGAAGAACTTACTCAATATTTAATCACACAAATAAACACTTTCAATTATTGTCTATTTACAATTTTACTGCTGATTTACATCTTCTGGAAATAAGGAATCTATCAAATCACTTTTTTTTTTGATGGAAAAAGTAATGAGTGGAATCGTCTTTAGTATTAGTTATTGTATAGTATTGTACAGTATTGTATTGTATAGTATTGTACAGTATTGTATAGTATTGTACAGTATTGTATAGTATTGTACAGTATTGTATAGTATTGTATAGTATTGCGATATAGTGCCAATCGAAACACCTGAATCCAGGTCAGAAGCGACGCCGAGCACATCTCCACTCTCCACTTGTGTCTAGACTTTGGTTTCTCAACATCACTGTTTACCCCGTGTACATTTTTGTTCTTGCATGATTGTATTTTACTGAAGGACCCTCACAGATGCAAGTGGATGGGGTACAAACAGGCAATAGTGGCTTTCAAATGAACAAAAGGAGTAGTTCAGAAAATCGACAGAGGGAAAAGCTGCTTTTGCGTTGAGAGGATCTAGAGGGGAAACAAGGACAGACCCATGGAGATAATTGGCCTGTGTTCTGACTATTGACAGTCAAATGTTGTGGAATATGTATTTGACAGTGATTTGTTAGACGTACGAACTACTATTTGACGAAATGTGATGAGATGCTACCTGAGATGCTTTAGGTTTGGTTTGAAGTATGTTTTTTTAGCCCCCGTTCACAACTTTGAGACAACCTTTAGATCTTGTGTGTTTCCAGGGCATTTCTGGCGCTCTCTAATGTAAAAGACTGTCATTATTTCCTGACTAAATATAAATGCATGCAACCTAAATGTGCTGTGTTTTGCCACTGCGGGTCAGCTGCGTCCTGCCCGCAAAAAGCCAGTCGTCGTACGGATCGAAGAAGAATCTGCACTTTTGTGGAGTTGTTTACAAGTGACACAGAGGAAGAAGAATTCAATAGATTTAGTGATTTGGGGTAATACTGATGCTTTTGTAAACTTGTTAGCATGTTCTTTATGCTATAGTTATCTGAATAACTGTTAATATGTTACGTTAACATACCAGACACTTACCACAGTTCTGTCTGTGCCTCATGTAGCTGAAGGTGTTAGCGTTAGCATACGTCATGTAGCTGAAGGTGTTAGCGTTAGCATACGTACACCTATTCACCATGTTCTCTAATCTGTTATTATTTTAAACTGCAGTTCAAGATTAAATGTCTATTCTTGGTGTTGGATTCTATCAAATAAATTTCCCCCAAAAATGAGACTTATAATACGGAAAATACGGAAAATCATCTAGATTTAAATGATGGGCAAAATGAGACAAACGTTCGAACGTCCAAAGAAGAGCGTAAAGTGATATTTCTGCCCTTGAGTGTGTAATTGTGTAGTTTATTCACATTTTTTGCTGGACTTGAACTTCAGCAAAGGCACATTTTAACACAACATAGTGAAAAAAATCATCTGAATATTGTTATCGAGTCACTCCATACATTCAACTTTCAGCAAACCGACACAATTCTCCTGTCGTTTGATTACGGCATGTGCGGCGTCAACGTAAAGCGCCCAAACGCATAGGTTAACCAGCAGACTCGATTGGATAACCGGAGATAGTAAATGAAAAGCTCAAGCGTTACTCACACGACGGAGACGATATCGCCGCGTTGGACCTGCGAGTTCCTCACACTCCAGCGATTCAAGAGCACAACGTCGCTGTCCGATCCGTCCGGGTTCAGAGAGGGCTGTGAAAACACCGAGGATCAGTTGGTGCTTCTCTCCAACAACACAAAGCGTCCTTGGCCTTGGATTTAGGAAACTACAACATACTGTATATCAATGTAGAACTGAAATGAAAAGTAACTATAGATTTTACAAGCTCAACTAGATCATTAATGGTATTCAAAAACCTTTCGCGGGAGGGTGAGGCGGGGAGAGGGGGAGGGGGGGGGGGTGATGACGCGTGCCTGTGGGTATGACGCGGTCTTGTAGACACCCCCCGTCAGTTTGAAGATTCGCGGAAAGGAGATAGTCTGTAATATAGCTAAAAACTGCGGGAATCAATCAAAAAAACACTCTGGGTACATATATGAAGCACAAATAGCAATGTAAGAAGGTTAAAAGCTCTGAAAAGTCGATTTTGCATGTTATGGGACCTTTAATCATGAATTGACGCAGATGAATCATGCAGTCTGTTATGACCAAAGATGCTTTTTACATGTGCAAGAGTAAAACTGTAATCACATCAGGTGGACGAGAGCAGATCACTCAGTGGCTGATGTTTCCGAGCGGTTTGTCTTTGATCCCAGTAGTTTACATCTGCCATAAGAGCCAGTTACACTCGCAAGCGGCAATGAAGGGAATTGAACTGCACTAAACCTGTTGTTCAGTCATGTAAATTTACTTGAAACATGTGACCATGCAAATTTATTATGAAATGGACTTAAATTATAACCAATAAGGCTTTTAAATGTTTATTGAGAAGCAAGTTGTGAAATGAATCGTGATTCAGTGTGATTAATCTAATTAAGTTTTTTTGGTAGTAATTTATTACTACACCTTAATTTGCTTTAACAAAGCATGAACAATGACTTAATTCATAATGAACATACAGTTCATTAAGCATGACTCAGGTTTAGTTATGACTTAACGAATGTTCGGGCTCGGAATAAAGATTAGAGTATTAGTTAAATAATTACTAAGCCTGAATCATTCTTATTAAACTATATGTTCAACCATCAATTAAGTCTATGTTTGTGCTTTATTAAGGCAAGAATAAGTGTAGTTATTACAAACTATAGTGTATTTATTCATTTTATCGATTAAACACAATATTCAAACCAGATTATCAATCAGTCAATGACTGATGAACAATATGTTTTGGCAGCAGTGGAAACATTAGTAAAAATCTATGTATTCTTATGAAGCAGAAAAACTGCCTCAACAAAAACAAAAAAACTAAAAATCCCATTTCCGATCCGTTTTGTACCTGGGGCTTAACATGCAGTCGGCGTTTCATGAAATTGTTTTATCTGAGCAGAAGGAGTTGTTTCTCAATTTCTGAAAGCAGACTGGAGCGGTGACACTGGCACACAGGGAGAAGGAAGGGAAGCGCCTCGCCCTTTGTGTTTCTCATCACTCACGTCACTAACTGTCAGACTCTGAGGCATGTTAGAGTGAATTATGAAGGCGGTTTAACAAGGGCTCTAATGATTATTGCTGCAATGTCCCGAAAATGTCAATAATTTAAGGGCAGGTGACGGAGAACATTTGAACACATTTCAAGGGAGAAGATAACAAAAGATGTATGGGTTTTAGGGATGCGTACCGGTACGACGGACCGGACCGGACTTGTAAAAACGTTTCGGTTCAGGTCCAAAAAAAACGAAACCCCGGTGATTCGGTTCTGGACTCATATAAAATATAGCACTGACATACTATATCCTTTTCGTTCTAGAATCTAGACCATCTTAAACCTTCCATTGATCGCGAAATTCGTGCTGGAAAAGACGTAAACACTGACATGCGCCGCCGTCAATGGCGCACACGGACCCTAATTAGCCCTGAAGTTGAAGCCGGCGAAATAAGTTTAAAGATGCGAGAGAAGGGAGCGTCTCGTACGTGTCGAGCTGCGCGGAACCGTGTATCCACATGCAGACACTGAAGTGAAGCCGGTAAGATCGCTGGCTTTATTTGAACTGTTTTAAACTGTGGCCGCCACGTGCGATGTTGTGATGGTTAATGTGCTTGCGGGCGTGGCTGCGTGTTAAAGGGGCGGGGTCAGCATGGTTTCTTGTCTGGGTCTTTAGTCTGGGTGTAAATATGAATGAAATAACTAAGTGTTATGTTGTGGTGTGATGTATTTGGCATTAAGTAAATACAAAATAAAGTAATATTGCTTAATTGCTGCATTCATTAATTGGAGTTTATATTTTGTAATAGTATTTTGTATTTGTATTCTACAGTTGTTAAATATGGGCTGGTGTTTAATGCTGCTAATATGAGGTATAATTTTGATGTGTTGTATAAAATGTTTTTATATTCTATTTTTGATACTGCTAAGTTGATTGCTTTATAGTGATTCAAGTTGACTTTTAAGCTTGTTTTTGTAACACTGTTATTTTACTTGATTATTTACACTGGTGTTTTGTCTGTTTGAAGGTTTTTACCTGACTTTTAATGCCAACGGATTTGAAAAATTAAAGAGTGGAAATGTATCTAAAGGCAAACCATAGTATCAGCTGAAAGCAGCTGCCTCAATACATGCTCTTGTTCGGAAGTTGTTCCTCAAGTAAAACACATGAATGTGTGTTAACTGTTAAGCTATAGTTTAGCTTCTAGCTAGTAGCTTGCGATTTATGAGTTGTAACTTCTGCTAAAAAAAGTGAATAAAGCAGACAAGTTGAGTTCATTTCAATCTGCAGTTAAGCCTTGTGTTTGATAGAAGTCCTTGTTCAAGTGTCTTAATTTAGCTAAGTTGCTTGTGTTATACTGTTATAACATTATGCAAATATGGTTCAGGTCCGGACTCATTAGGTCCGGACCTGAACCTAAACCTCTGGATTCGAATCCGGACTTGAACCTGAACGTGGGTTTAGGTCTGCTTCCCTAATGGGTTTGCATTGCTTCTAATCTGGTGATGTGCATCACAATGATAGTCAAACGATATGTCAATCAAACGAAAATGTCTTCAAACGTATTAGTTAAGGTCTAAATATCAGACAAATGTGAAAATCAAATCGCAAATATCACCTTATGTTTACAAGTTAACTTTTCATTTTTATTTTTAAATGAGCTTCTTTTGTAACATTTCATTAAAAACTATATGCATTTTTCAAAACAACATTCACCATGTTATTCATATTTTGATATATTGCTCACCTCTAACCACGATTCACAAAACAATATTGTTATATTCCGATACTGATGACAAAGGCAATTTACTGCCATTTTTCTTTGTCGTTCTTTTTTTTCCATTTGAATGTCTTTATTTGGGTGTATTATGTGAACAAATAAACAAAATTGAACATATTCAAGTGTGAGAGTAGGTTTTTCCATTTTGTAAATGTATGAAGTTATTTCAGTCGGATCTGGGAGGAAATTTTGAAAAAAAAAAAATCAAACGTGATTTCCTGTTTTCTGGAAAAGAACTTTTATTTAACCAGGTAAAAACCCATTGAGATCGAGACCTCTTTTTCAAGGGTGACCTGGGGCAAAGTAAAGATACAAACATAAAAAAAAAATATTACAATTTTAAAACATTTCACATTTAAAAGACATTCAAGAAAAGAAAACAAAAAAATACATTTAAAAGCACAATTACAAAGACAATTTACGTTGTCTTTTAAAATAGAACAAAACCCCCAATTGAGAGAATGTCACACAAACTCCGACTGTGAGGAGTTCCAAGCTGCAGCCCTCCGCTCTCTCTTGTCGAACTACAGTAAAGTACTGCCTCATCTGCATAAAAACTGTACATGACATCAGACAGCTCAGCACACAGATTATTTACATAAATGGAAAATAAAATTGGTCCTGAAATGGAACCCTGAGGCACTCCCTTGGTCACACTCAAAAAAGAAGAGTAGGCCCCTGCCAATTTCACACATAGTGAACAATTTGATAAGTATTTGGAAAACCAAGTCCTGGCCAGAGATGCTGTGCTGCTTCAGGATTCCAACTAAAAGCTGAGGATCTAGAGCAGGGATGGGCAAACTACGGCCTGCGGGCCACATACAGCCCGTTTGTCTTTATAATCTTGCCCGCCAAACATGCCAAGTATAAAAATATATATATATATATATATATTTTTGCCCTTAGGCATCTGTCTACACTTGTATCCTTAATACAGATGATGTGAAATGAATTAAATAATAGATTCAATAGCCTATATTTGACAGAAAAGTTATATTAGATTTTTTATTTTTTCCCCACACCAATGATCGGCCCTCCGCTACTTGCCTGGATTCGAATATGGCCCTCGGAGGAAAATAATTGTCCACCCCTGATCTAGAGTGTCAAAAGCCTTAGATAGTGAATGAAAAGAACAAAAAAATGTCTTTGATCCAGAGCATGCAAGCAATCATCTAGAACCCTGAGAGCAGCTGTGACTGCACTATGTTTCTTTCTAAAAACCGGACTGCAAGTTAGATAAAATATCAAAAGCATCTAAAAAGTCTTTCAACTGGATGCTGACCAGTTTTTTTATGAATTTTGGCTACAACACAAAGTTTAGAATTAGGCCTGTAGTAGTTAACTTCGCTATGATCGCCACCTTTTAACAACAGTAGTACAAATGCAGATTTCCAGATCTGGTCGCACATTTTAAGCTTGAATTAAATGTGTGTTCAGCTGCCAGTTTCAGGAAAAAGGTTCCAGGTTATCTGGGCCAGCTGCCTTATGTGTCCAGGGATTTCAGCTGCCTATAAAGGACAGTGAAGTAAAGTTAAAAGACCAATAATGCAGAAGTTTGCCTCCAAAGTGTATTTCAATTTAGATGTACATTTTTACCAGGTCGCTGCCTCTTCCTCTTGGTTGCATGATGGGGTTTAATAGTTAGTTTGCACTGTTCTCCGTGAACGAGGCTGATTGTTGTCAAATGAACATTTTGTTGCTTGGAACCTGTAGAAGAAGGCTGAATGGCTGTAATTTGTCCTCAGTGGCCCTGATCCACTGGCGCACCTGTTTTATTCAGGGCAGCTCCGAAACCCATCCACAGAGAGACACAGAAAAATGAAAGGAGAACGAGTGACACCTCAAAGAAGCGCTCAGGGAAGTGACGGCGGGGAAAGGAGCGATCTAACGTTTGTGCAGCTCTAAACAGAAGCTTACCGGCCCATTTACCGACCCGTTTACTGGCCCATTTACTGGCCCGTTTTACTAGCCCCTGCACTACTCTATCCGGTAATGCTTGTCGTTGTACACATTGGAAGTAAATAAGAGGAGAGAAAGGTGGTTTTTCACTTGTCCGTATGGAATCTTGCTGTCTGGACGTGACCTGCCTTCCACGGGTGACATAAACGTTGGTGGGGGACATGTCCACGCTGGTCCTACGTAACGTTACAGCCGTGACGTGATCCGACAGTCCTTAGAGCTGCGTATGGCACTGCGGTGATCTATCTCTTGATAATTATTGCGCTTTATGCAATATCTTCCTCGGTGTTGCGATTCCGGCGTCTTGTCTTAACACACGAATCTGACAGCTTTATCACCGCCTCATCTTCAAACTATATCCACCCGAACAACGACTACTCCATTATCTCACAACGGCGTGACACAAAAAGTACTACGCCGATTTCATTAAATGGGACGAGGAGGCCCATTTCACGCCTGGGTTGCTGGGTAATTGACAGAAATATCTTATCCGTCCCACAAAATAACTATCCTGGAGAGCGGCAACACAGAGGTATATCAGTGTGAGCACAGTGTTTCACCATATGACTATCTGATCTATTTACATACGTGGACCACGAACTCAGACTCGATTTTAGCATTTAATTGCAAAATGAGAGTGCAACAAAACGTTGAGAATGTTTCGCTTTGCATAAAATGCATAAAAAGTGTTTTTATTGCTCTACAAAAATACATTCTCAGGGTCGGAGTCGTGTCAGCAGAAAACAAATCCTACAACATGTGCTTAGCAACGCCAGACTCCATGTTTTTGAAGGGGCAAACTACAATTGAAAGTAATGAGCCACTTCACTATGAGCCCAAATAGCACTACAACAATGGAATAAAACACCAGGAATCACTACAAAGCTAAAGAAGACTCACCCGGCCTTCTCACAGGTCCATATTCCACTCTCCTGAAGTCTTTTGCTTGTGTCTTATGGTTTATTTTCCCCTCCAAATTGGTCACACTTGTTGGTGCGTGTGAAGCAGAGACTTTATAGTCAAGCCCAGAACCATTGTGAGGATTCAGGTTGTTGACTTTAGCATCTGTAGCTAATTTGGCACTGTTTAGTTTGCGTACAAATGCCCGATGAACTAAACAGCGCCAAAGTGGAGATTATCACTATCAGTAGTTAAAACTTGCTGCTATGACACATTAACTGCAGTATTTTAAGTTATCTGTGACTTGCTGGGGGAATATACAGAAGGGTTGCCTTTATATTCACACTCCATCACACTGCGTCTGTTTGACAATCTCCAAAGTTCAGTATTTGCCTGCTTTCCTATGGACTGCGAGTCTAACGTTTTCCCTTTTGCACGCGGTTGCCAAGCCGAGCAAAGCGTTAAGTTCTGATACCCGGATGTCTGACCCCTCGCTTCTCAACTGAAGGAGGAATGCCATCTCTTTGGAGACAAGGTGCATTCTCTTAAGTGGGCTTTCAGAGTCAGCTGAATTCACACCATACAATTATGCTAAAAATCTGTTCTGTTCTTGGCAGGTTGTGGTGTTAAAGCATAAATATGTTATGTGAGATTTTCATCATTTTGGCCGTTTATATTGTTTGAATGCACCGAGCTAAATAATTGACATTTTGGTGATGGCACCATGGTCACCAGTCATGGGTGATCGAAGTCATAGGATCTAAGGTCATCCAAAAAAAAGAAAGATTCTACAACAAAATCACATAAAAAGAAGAAAATGTGATCTTACATGTTTCGGTTTACAAAAACAACTAGCAGCTTGGGTTTAAAATCACATTCTTTCGTTGTTTTTGACTTTTATAGTTGAAATTGGTATTTTGGTAAGTATTTTTCTAAGTATGATATTTGAGTTTGAAGCAACACTTGCAGAAGCGTCAACCGTCGGTCGAGCAGCAGAAGCACTGAACCATGCAACCAAATAACAAAACCGATGTACGCTTGTTCGGTTTCCGCTTGTATCACGATGTAAGTGTTGCCGTTAAACCTCGACTGCGCTCACCTGCATGGACGCTCCTTCGACTCTGGCTACGTACGCCAGTCGGTCCAGCGCCGTCACGGTCACAGGAACGGCCACAAAGAACCCGCTCACGAAGGCCTTCAGGTACCTCCTCGATGTCCGCGCCTGAGCCATGGCTTCAGAACAACACAAACACAAGACATGTAGAGTATTAGATTACGTCATAGAATGTCAAATGCACATATTCAGCTTTAGACTGATACAGTCTATGAGCTTTGCCTGTGTTTCATGTGGCTGGTGTAAATTCTGGGTGAGGCAGCTCTACAGTGTTGTATGGTGCCAGAGAGAACTGTATTGATCTCAATGGGGAGGCAGTGCCGGCAGCAGCAGGGGGCTAATAGAAAACAACTCAGGAAACATGCAGTCGACAATTACACAGCATGTGACGGCAACGTATGTTAGCAACACGACTGGGACAAGGGCAGGGTTGTATACACAGGTAATTTAGCTCACGGAAAAGGACTTCACAAGAACATGGTTCTAGGAAAGGAAGGCGTTTGCCACAGGTCCACAGTGAAAATAACCACCTGAAAAGGCTTGTATTTACCGTGCAAAATGAGCATGGTGAACGTAAGGTTTTCACAAGACAATTTGAAAGAGCAGATTGACAGTTTCTCTGAACTTGGGCTCTTTCAAACGATCCAAAACTGTCCCAAGAATGTGTGGTGCTGAAGAAACAGAAAAGCCGATTATACGCGTGCAGTGTATCCTCGACTTTAAAGGTTTGAACATAAAACAGCAAGATTTTTCAATTAAATAAAAATGACATTTTGTTCTTTGCAAACGACATTCTATTCCGTAAATACTTGCTGCCTCAATTGACACATTTTGCCTGTGTCCAGCTCAATTAAATCAAATGTGATGTGATCTGAAGGGCGTGTAATCTCCTGCTCCTACTGTTTGGCTCCAGTGCTGTGAACTCTTGGCCTCTGGCGTCCTTAAACAGCCCCTGCTTGTTTGGTGCAGAGGATCATTGCTCTGCTGAACGCGATAATGTCACCCTCTGGACCACCGCGCCGAGACACAGATCTGACCAAAGTCCCGTCCGCCGCACAGAGCGATTCACTACATCGAGGGTTAAAGCGTTCGATCCCAGCAGAGGCGCAGTGGGCTCCGTCTGACAGATGTGCAGTCGATCGCGAACACGCTCTGCACATCGCTGCTCTCAGAAGACCGACGCACTGATCCTTTTAAAGTGTGGCATGTGATGGACGTATACAGACCTATTTGAGCAGAAATAATACCGTCCCTTCATCAAAGACTTCACTGCGCTTGTATTTTTGCTTTATTCAAATCAACTTCATTGAATCTGTTTACGAGGTCATCTTTGCTGATCACTCAAAAATAAAAAAACATAAACAAGCAGCGATGTTCTGCTGTGGACAACAAACGAGCGGCTCTATTAGCACTGCATTCACGTCGTCCTGGGCAGCATTTGTTTCTTTTTTCACTGTTCCTTCAAACTGCTGTCATCAGAGGGTGCTCCAAGGCCTAAACACCTCATTGGAGAAAATGGAGGTGTAGTTTGTCAAGTGTGTGATGAAAATAAATAAGTTTCAGTTAGAAAGTGCGAAATATTCATCCCTAGGTGGCCAATATCATGTTTGAAAGCCGTTTAAAGCCACAAGAAGATGGTTTTGCCCACTTTAAAATAACAAGCTGTGTGCATTGGCGAATGGTAATGACGTGCCGTTCTGAAATGTTTGAGTTTGTTGCTTTCTTCATCGTTGCGAGGCTTCACCCATCGGCCTGCGGTTTTCATCTGAATGTTCTACATTTTCCCGATCACTTTGAACGGGCAGCGATAGCAGGAAGAGTGCTCATCTACTGATCAGAAGGTCGGCGGTTTCAATCCCGCACTCGACCTAAAAAACATCTAGGGTTAGCTTCGGCATTCTGCGGACCGGCTCGGCAGCCAATCAGAGCCAAGCACACAAATTTCGTCAACCAATCAGCGTGCAGCATGCAGTAAACTGTAATGGCGGACTATTGTCAAACGCTTCCCGGCCCGATTTGATGATAATAATCCCTTTTTTTCTAAGATTTATTAATAAAATGGCCGTCCCTGCACTCGAAAATGCCTGTCCACATTTTAAAATACCCTGTCTAAAAATACGGGAAGACGGCTCTCTATCTAAAAGCCTGTCCCCAGTGTCTGCGCACAGTGGTGAGTGAATGGACGAGTGTTTTTTGACAAGTGCTAGATTTTGATTTAGCGTCAAGGAAGCGGTTCTGCAGTGGAACAATCAGCCTTGTCAGCCTCTCCATATCCTCTCCCTCGTCAGTATTTTAACCGTAGTTTAAGAACCTTTTAGTAGTTCTTTCGGGAAACCTGTGCAAGCAGTTATCTCACTTTAAAAAAGCTAATGAAGCCAAAGTCGTTTTCCCACTGTAGCTCTTTACATTACTCCCGTGGCTTCAGCACAATTACACAAAGATTTCTCAGCAGCAATTCCTTAAATAAAAGAAACAGAACAAAAACCTTGTATTATTAGGTGAGTGATCTTCCTGCTGGGCTAGTTCATATTTCTCCTCGGCCGTGTGCCGGAGGGAGCCAGGTCTATTGTAGCAGAACAACTCTTCCTGACAGCAGCAGATTGCCATTACGCTGCATAATTTCACTTCACAAAGAACACAAGTATCATCGAGTATCATCTTCAACAAACACGTACAAGAGCTGAAAAATGGAGCTGACAGGAAAAAAGGCTTTCAACAATTTTCCTCCCTCCCCGTGGAACAAAACACAGACTTTTTAAATTCAATCATTGTATGCCTTTTAATGATTTTAAAGAACTAGATGCCAATACACTTGATTTATATAATTTGATCTCATATTGTGATTTTATTGAATGTTTTATGTGTGTTTTAGTATCCTGTGTTTGTTTGTTGTTTATTTTGTGTTTTAACAGAAAAAGACAACTCTTTTCATTGGATTCTCCTGTAAAAATAAATAAAATGAATGAAAATGAATCATCATCAAAGCAAAACTCTGCTTTGACATTGAAGAGTCAAAGCCCAGCGGCTCCTGGTTTAAGCTTATTTCAAGTCAGTTCATTATGAGTCAACTCAGTGAGAAGTCCAGAAGTCCAGTATTGTGCTAAAAATGACTCGATTTAGCTTTTTGTTTCCTGATCCAAAACATACCTGGAGTTACAGTCCAATGAGTTTATGTTCATTTACTTTAAAAGATGATTTATTCAGACCAGCTCGTTCTACCTGACAGTCTCAACTAGAGGAGGACAAAAAATGTGAATATCGTTTATAGTAAAAAATAATGCTACAAAAAGATTTTTTGTATGATTCATTTTACATTTGTCTGATAATTCTTCTTCTGAGTAGCCACGTGTTGTTGCTATGTCGCGTCTTTGTCTGCTGATTTATAATAATACTAATAATGCTTAGATAATACAAAGGTAATAAGGTTTTGGCACTGTCTTCCTGTCATTGGTGGCAAGACACTTCTACAGGACAGTGTGATAGTAAAAAAAGCCCCCTCGTCATGGTTTACAGTCCTGTGGGCACCTTTTTGTACGCTAATTGCCTCTTTAATCCAGTCTTCCATTGGTAAGAAGACAAAACCTGTATAAATCAGCTGACAGTGTCACAGGAATCTCACATGACCAAGTAGTATTAAAACAAACTCTGGTCTGGGGTGCGGAATGACAAAAATGTACATCTCAGCAATTTTTTGGGAAGCTATACAGCACAAATGTGATACGTAACACATTTAAATCACCGCAAACACTCAGAAATACGGTTTAAACCGTTTTCTTAACAGGTGGATTCAGCCAATAACAGTGAAGTGAACTGTCAGGAGAAGCGTGTAAAAGAATCATGAGAAAAATCTAAATTGTGACCTTGGCCACTCCAGTAAAGGTGAAAGATGTATTGAAAAATGTATAATGTCGCAATTGTTGTTCTGAGGATATGCAAAATTTGAATATTGAGTATATAAAATGATTTTAAAATGACAGCAATAAGAGCTGATGAAAATGTCTAGTGTAATTGTGTAGTCAATTTATGTTTTGTGATACTTTTCAGGCACATTTTAGCACATTCCTGATGCGCTGTGAGGACATATTAGAATACTGTTATTGGGATAATGCTAAAATATATCAAGGTCAACATCGCCCACCTCTAAACTCCACCTCTACAGAGAATTACCAAAGGACAACGCTGAACAAAATAGACAGAACATTGTTATGTGTTTTTCCCTTGGACCTCACTCCTCTCCAACACGTTGATATAAAAACACAAGTTCATTCCTGCATCTGGACCAATCAACTGTAATCATTTCACCATAAGCTGACCTGTCGTTTCCTGTTACGTCTGCGTTTGGAGCTGGGGACACTGTGGATGGATAACACTCAAATCAGACACTCAAACCAGACAAATGAGCTTTGACAAAGAGGTTTTCCTCAGCGGAGCTCGGGCTAATGCATCAAAGTGCAGCTGTCACCAAGTGAGAGAAGAATACAGGAGGTTAGATCAGGAGAAGAAGAAGAAATGGTAGAGATAATCCATCGTCAAGTAAAAGTACTCAACAAAATGAATGTAAAGCAAAGTAAATTCAATCAAGCATCACATCTTAAATCACCATAGTCAGGTAGAAACACTGTAAAACACAGTGAAACTGAACTCAGCTTTACAAAATCAAAAAATCAAAAACAAAATCAAAGAGATGCTAGCACAGTGAGCCACACGTTGACCTGAACTGTGTAGTGTGATTATGAAGATAGCACCGAGGAGGATTCTGTGCTGTTTGTCTGCTTTAATTGTAATGCGAAGAAAACATGAGGCACTGGTCAAGCATCAGCGGCAAACTTTTGTACATGTGGTCCGAGGACAAAGCTTAACACGGGGTTACCAGTAAAAAAGCAATGACTCCCTCAATGGATTTGTCTCTAAACCAGGACTAAACCCAGATGTTCCAGCACCTCCTTGCCCTCGCTGAAGAGAGGAGCAGCCGCGATGCACAGGTCCATTCCCTCATAAACTAACTGACTATCCACACAAATGGACGACGATGTGCAAAGTGTCTTAACATGTTTCTCATCGTCTCGCTGTCCGGGACGAGGCATTAGCCCAAGAGAGCAGCCGGCCCCGCACAGCTCTGGTCATGTTTGTGCTGCTCTGACACCGGGAATTTATTAATTGGGCAATTTAAATGTATTAATGACATATATGATTCATGAATTGATTGATTGTGCATCTAAGCATTCATTTTGGTACACAAAATCCTCCATAGTTAATTTTGGCACACGAAATCCTCCATACCGTACAGGCCCATGTGTGGCTCAAACAGCAACTCGCCAACGTCAAAAGAGTCATGGAGAAAAACAACAGAAAAAGACTTGAAAAAGATTAACATTACTCTCCAAAAGAAAGAAAAACAGCTTAAAGATCAAAACAAGTGTAATGGAAAAATGTAATGTCATCTACCTATGTTGTTATTGTCTATAGATAACATAGGTTCCTGATACAGATGGTCCGGAGCCTCTGTATCGTGCCAGTCAGGCCTCGGGACATGGCTCCGGGGGTCAGGTCACCTCCGAATGAGACGGCTCAAATCTTTGGATCCTCGACGGTTGTTCTATCTTTTTCGGAGCTGATTTGATTGTGATGATGTGCGTTTGTGTCGGTTTATGTCGCCGCCTTTGAAAATATGTGGATTGTCATTATTCTGGAGTGAAGGACAGATGCCTTTATTAGGACAGTGGTTATTTACTGTGCACGAGGACAACAAAGATCCACCGCTTGTTTGCGGAAATTCCATACGACAACAGGCACACAAAGATATATACACTTTATCTTTATAATACTTCAGTAAAGAACAAAGTGCAACTCTAACAGGAAGTTTCCGACGCCTTTAGAGTCATGGAAAGATGAAAGACAAGCTTATGGAGCGGGACATTGTAATTACTGAACTGAAAAACACAGATAGGTCAGTGCCAGAGCCTGCTTTCCAGAAGAGTGAGAAACAAAGGGCACAACAAGCCTCTCTCAACAGCGCTAAAACACCTCCAACCACTATCTTTACCCTTGCATTATAAAGAAAATAAATCCAATATCTGCAAATACCTGTAGTATTTACTGAATATGTTTTAAAATGTGTTTTATTGTACATGTCGATACATTATTTCAAAGGCCAGCAATTGCTAATAATTGCTATTTAATAATTTTATAAGCCAGCCTTGATGTTTGCACGACCCACTGACTTTGCGAATGTGAAACTTAAAATAATAGTACTTTTACTACTACCAATTACAGTAAATACACAGCAAAATAAAGTCTGGCTCTAATAACTACCGCGTACTGATTAGCCTGATTAAAATGACCTCTAAATGTAAATTAGAAGTGCAGGAGGGCAAACTTTAAAAAATCCAATCACAGAGAGAACATACAATCAGCAATTGTTAAATCTGGTTTGCAAAACAAAGACCTACAAGGCGACAGTTTTTGATGTTTCTGAATTGACGGGAACATTATATCACACATTATTGAGGACTACAAAACAGACTTTGTGTTTAAAATAAGTGGAAAAGGTGCTTTGGATGCAGATGAAAAGTGACAGAAGCTAAATCTGGTACAAATCCTATACGCCAACAAATATAAACTCAAATATAAACTCAATCAGCCAAGACTGTAGTCGCAAATTCTTCGACTTCGGTGGGAATGAACTAAAACCACAGTAGCAGCTGCAGTAAAACCATACGCTTTTATTGCAGCGGGATTAGTCCTTAGAACATGTCGACTAAGACGCACCAGCTGATCATCTGCAAACTGTTTAATCACAAGCCAATTAACATCAGATTTCAAGCAAAGAAGCGACGCGCAGCAGGAAAGACAAAAATATTCTGCATCTTGAAGCGAAAGCCTGGCAGGAGCCTCTCGGAGCGGGCGTGTCCTTTGGAGGCGGACAGTTTGTGTTTGGAGGAAAAGGCCAAAGCTAAAGGACGCCCGCTAAATGCCAAATGCCAAAGTGCGACCGAGGCGAGGACACACTTCTGATACAAGGACAAGACTTTTTTCTAAATCCAATATATAGTTCTGCTGAGAATTTCAAAGCAGAGACGGCCTTGGAACAAACAAGAGAGCGCGAGGTTTTGCCAAGGTGGAATGGGAAACGTTAAATGCTGGTCACCCTTGCATCTGGGTGCATCACTCAATTTTTCCCCATCAACTACAATAGCAGAAAACCTATATAGACTTTAAAGTTTGATGGCCTGACACGATAATTAATACATTGACTTAGAAACATAGACGGAACAATATTTTTTGGGGGGGGTAATATATATTTACTTTACTTGTTCATTGTAATAGTGGGGATTTTTTGTTTGTTTTTCTGCAATACGGTAAGAATTGAGCTGTAGACATATAAACAACTGCATCTTTATTGATGCAAACTAACCACTAAAGGGTTTCATTCTGCATATTTTTTTATGTATTGATCTTTATTATTCATTGATCTTTATTTCATGTTGTAGAGGAAACCGAAGCCTACACAGACACGGGGATAGCATGCAAACTCCACACGTGCAAAGGGGCTAACATTTACTCTTGTACCGCAACATGGTCCAATGATGACTCGTACAGTAAACAAACAAATAAACAACCAAAATATCGACCACGAAGGCCTCCAATTATCAGCTAAAGAAAAAAAATTTATGTGCGTCCCTAGTTCCAGATTTTTTCAGTACGAAAAAACCGAAGGTACCCAGCCAAATTCAGTTTTTGCACATTTAATGTGCAAGTACCGCCGGTTAAATCTAAACCACATAACCTATAAGAAGAGTCCCATAACCCATGAGAAGAGTCCCATAACCCATAAGAAGAGTCCCATAACCCATAAGAAGAGTCCCATAACCCATAAGAAGAGTCCCATAACCCATAAGAAGAGTCCCATAACCCATGAGAAGAGTCCCATAACCCATGAGAAGAGTCCCATAACCCATAAGAAGAGTCCCATAACCCATAAGAAGAGTCCCATAACTCATAAGAAGAGTCCATAAGTAGGGCTGGGTAAAAAAATCAATTAAATCGATTTTGGAACGATGTAATTAATCGATTTCTCCCCATGAAGTTAACCCCAGTAGTCTTGTGCGTGGCGCAGCAGTGGCGCGTTTACGTTCGCCTGTCAATGCATGACGCAGGTAAAACTCGGCTCAGCGAGCCGTCCCAACTAAAGTCTGACATCTGGAACCATTTCGGATTTAAAACAAAGAGCCGGATAAAACCAAAGCGGTTTGCAAAATCTGCGAAGCGGAGGTCAGTTATTGTGGAAATACTACAAACCTCAGAAACCACTTGACCAGGTATCACACTACGCTAACGTTAGCTTCCGACAACAAGCCGTCCGGGGCAAAACAAAATGAAACTGAGGGAATCACTAACATTACCAGCAGATTCTCCGCTGGCCATAAAGATAACAGAAGCCGTCGCAACTTTTGCCTGCAAAGATTTACACACCCGTACTCCTGACGAGCCACACCGCTAATAATATGGGCGTGGCTGCAGAGCCGCAGCGCGGTCAAATGGCCCAGCAGTTTCAGGAACCACGGCACTGCCATATAGCCTCATGGCTAACCCTATCCCTAACCCTAACCATGACCTTAACTCTAACCCTAACCTTAACCTTAACCTTAACCTTAACCCTAACCCTAAACCTAACCTTAACCCTACCCTAAACCTAAACCCTAACCCTAACCCTGACCCTGACCTTAACTCGGCGCGGTCTAAAACGGCGTGGTCAGGAGCCGTGGCACAAAATAACATGGCAGTTTCGGACGTGTGTCGCGGCTCTGTAGACACTCCCTAATAATATAGCTAATATGTTGACGGGGGCCATACAGGAGTGGGGGGCCATACAGGAGTGGGGGGCCATACAGGAGTAGGGGGCCATACAGGAGTGGGGGGCTGACCAGCAAAGACCCAGCAGTCGTGACGGGCAACGCTACAAATAATGGTTGGTGCAGTGGAGAAAATGCAGCTGATGCACGTCGAACACACTGAACTGAGCCTCACAAGCAGCTCTAAAAACTACTTTATGTTTCAAAATTGTACTTTTGAGACTTGAGACAGTTTTGTTTACAGCTGAAGTTTAAACTGTCCAATTTACAAGTTTGCACTTAAAACCAGTTTATGGTGAAAAGAAAAAATAAAGTACATTTGTATTTTGTACAGTTGAGCCATTTTCATTCATTAAGAGCAGATTGAATTGAATCGAATCGTGATTAATCGATTCAGGACGTTATCAATCGAAATTGAATCGATTTAGGAAATTGGCCATGATACCCAGCCCTGTCCATAAGAAGAGTCCCATAACCCATAAGAAGAGTGCCATAACCCATAAGAAGAGTCCCATAACCCATGAGAAGAGTCCCATAACCCATGAGAAGAGTCCCATAACCCATGAGAAGAGTCCCATAACCCATAAGAAGAGTCCCATAACCCATAAGAAGAGTCCCATAACCCATAAGAAGAGTGCCATAACCCATAAGAAGAGTGCCATAACCCATAAGAAGAGTCCCATAACCCATAAGAAGAGTCCCATAACCCATAAGAAGAGTCCCATAACCCATAAGAAGAGTGCCATAACCCATAAGAAGAGTGCCATAACCCATAAGAAGAGTCCCATAACCCATGAGAAGAGTCCCATAACCCATGAGAAGAGTCCCATAACCCATGAGAAGAGTCCCATAACCCATAAGAAGAGTCCCATAACCCATAAGAAGAGTCCATAAGAAGAGTCCCATAACCCATAAGAAGAGTCCCATAACCCATAAGAAGAGTCCCATAACCCATAAGAAGAGTCCATAAGAAGAGCCCCATAACCCATAAGAAGAGTCCCATAACCCATAAGAAGAGTCCTTAAGAAGAGTCCCATTACCCATAAGAAGAGCCCCATAACCCATAAGAAGAGTCCCATAACCCATAAGAAGAGTCCATAAGAAGAGTCCCATAACCCATAAGAAGAGTCCCATAATCCATAAGAAGAGTCCCATAACCCATAAGAAGAGTCCATAAGAAGAGTTCCATAACCCATAACTCACCCGTAGAAGTACCACGGTTTGAGAAACACTGATGAAACCTGTATTTTGAGTCTCCTACATGTGGTGAACAAATAATCAAACTAAAAAACACATCACTTTTTCTCCTTTTTTCAGAACTACAATTATTGCTCTATGATTCAGTTCTTGTCAATCGCCACCAAAGTGCTTTCGCCTCGAGTCCATTAAAGGCAGTTTGATTCAAGACTGCCATAAAACCATTAACGGCAAATTCAACCACTGAAAGGCTCTTAAAATTGCCGCAAACTACTGACATACGTTGTAAGATACTTATCGTGTAACCTGAAGTTTCCAATTCCAACATTTCACAGGCCGTGTAATCTCGTTTAACCTTTATCGGGGGATGTTTACTTCCCAGTGTCCTGCGAGACGGAGCCATAACTTTGCCCGTTGAGCCAAAACTAAGGCGATTATAGTCCGTGCATCTGTGTGGTCTGGGCGGAGGAGTCGGCCCATTGCTCACTCACAAATGGGGTAAATACCTGGAGCAGAACGTTGAGAGAAAAAAAAAGAATATATCTCCATTGGCTAAAGGCAGGAATTCTGAATATTCATCTTCGTTTGTGGGATGGGTTTGGGGTGTTGGTTTATTCTCTTGTTTTGGGAGCGAAACAAAAAGTCGTAAATCATAAGTTGTGGGCAAAATCCAACATCTTTGCGATATTTTAAACGGTTACAACTCTGGTCACTGCCGATTATGGCGGTCCATTTGTTGAAAGAAAACTACTCAATCCTAATTTTAATCCAGATTATCAGTGCAACAGTGCTTTTAGAATTAAGAGAACTGATAAAATGATCAAATAAAAGGTATATAGCACAAATAGATGGTTCCATCTTATTAAAAGTTCAACTATATTTTTTTTAAATGACTATATTACAACTAAGATCTGCATATTTACATAGTCATTTTACTGAAATTAATTAGTAAATTATTGAAGGGATTATTACACCATTCGTTACAAAAATGGCATGTCAGAGAGTTAAAAAGTCGCTTGTGACTTGGAGCTTTTTATGTTAAGAATTTGACGTCTCCTACTTTAACTTCATGTTTCTACTTTTTCATGTTTGGACGCAACATTTTAGTTTTTATATTTTCTATATTTTTAGATACTAGTAGCATTGTTTTTTTAAATCCATGAAACTCCAAGACGACGAGACAAGACAAGATATAAGCTCATGATAAATAGATGCTGCGAGTCGGTTCACAGTTTTGGATTGTTTCATTTAACATAAAAAATATCATTGTATCACTGCTTTTTGGAACTACGTCTTCTCAAACTGTGTAACTCGCCAGATTTTTTATTAATCCTTTTTTTTTTTTCAAGCCAAAAGCCTTGTGCCACGAGATCTTGTCCCGATACCTTGATTATTAAACTCTATAAATGATTTCGATAGGTGTGCTTCATGTGACATCAAAACTTTACTAAGAGCAGAGTTTAAAAAAAAGTGGAGGCAGGTCAGAATTATTTTAAAATGCAGATGTTAACAGTATGTCCTAGTTTATGGCAAATGTAATACATCCAAAAATCCTGCAGACGTTGACAGGAACTATTGAATGCATTTTCTTTTTATATATATATAGTGTGGCGCGTCTGTCTGCAGAGGAGTCCCGGCCTGAACTCTCCTCGGGGCTAATGGGCAGTTTGGCCTGAGAGTGATGGGAGCCATTACCCGGCGCGTTCGCACAGGGACAACCTCGGACATAAATGCACAGACACGGCGTCATGAGGGGTGTGTTTGGAAAATGACTGTGGTTTAAGAGTCAATAACGCGTCACTAAACGCCGCTTATGGAGCAGGTGAAAGTTACAGCTGGAGAGGGAGATGGGGAGGCTTTGTCCTGTCTAAAGGAGGACGGTAAAGGGAAGTAAAAACAGAAATGATAACAAGGAAAGTCATGTTCTGAAATGCTTCTAATGCTTGTGTTAGCTTAATTGGCAGCTCATCATCATCATTAATGTATTGAATAGATTGTTTTAGTCTTTTTTAAACATTTTCAGCCATAGAGATTTAAAAATTTGCTACAAAAGTAATTACATTTTGAAATTTGATCATCTAAAATTCCTTGCAACCCTAAAGCTATTTGAATTCCAAATTTTCAAGAGAAGTAATACAAAATTTGAGGGGGGAAAACCACTTGTACTAAATATGACTCCAGAGGGTAAAATGGTAATTTTCCCGCATTTTAGCCTACTTCAAGATCAGTTTTCTCATTAACTGCAGGGAGTTGGTTTGTGGATTTTTTTTCAGTGAATACTTTACGATATTAGCTTTATAAAAATAGAAAAAGCATCTATTCTCCAGCTCAGTGGAACGAAAATTGATTCATGGGCTCCTACAGATCTCAGCCAATGGCCTATTAGATTATGCTGTGTTTTACTTATTGTAAAGTAAGTTTAATATTGCTGCTTTGCTTTAACATCACATGATCTCTCTGGGTGGAGTCTGCATGTCCTTTCCGTGTTACCGTGGGTCCCAAACACATATGTTAGGTCAAATTGGCAACTGTAAATTGCCCCTAGAGAATGTATGTGAGAGTGATGTTTGTCTGTGTGTTTATGTCTCTGTGTTGACCCTGCGACGAGCCCGGGGTCCAGGGTGTGCCATGCCTAAGGCCTAAAGTCACTGGGGTATTCCTCTTTTAATATGTTTCCTGGCAAATCAAAGCACAACTAATTCAAGTGGAGTCACAACTGAGTTTTAAAGGGCATTTATCCAATAGTTTTCCCATCACAGTAAATTTCATATTTGTTACATTTATATGCGGTGAAGATTTAGGATGCTCAGAATGCATTGGGTAAGTGAGCGACAAAGACTGCGGCAAAGAGTTTAAAATTAATTAGTTCTGTTTTTCGTATTTTAAGACAACAAATGAGGTACAGCGCCTTTAATGGAGCAAAATAAAATACAGCAGACAACACTAGCATCGCAGTAACATTCAACCCGAAGCTGCCGTTTGCATTATTGTTTAAAGGTCCCATGATTGATTCCCGCAGTGTTTAGCTATATTACAAGGCAAGGCAAGGCAAGTTTATTTGTAGAGCACATTTCATACACAAGGCAATTCAAAGTGCTTCACAGCAGGAAAAATGCATTCAAATCACAAAGAAATTACAGAAACAGAAATACAATAAAATTAACTAAATTAAAAATTATCAATCCAACTGATTTTCTAAACTAATAAAATCACAAACAAAAGAGAAGAGTGCAAAGAAAAAATCCTTTCAGTCATATGCGCAGCTAAACAAAACTGTTTTTAGCTTAGATTTGAACATTGTCAGAGTTGAAGCCTGTCTCACATCTTCAGGAAGACTGTTCCAGATTTTAGCTGCATAAAACTGAAACGCAGATTCCCCATGTTTTGTCCTGACTCTGGGCACCAGCAGGAGGCCGGTCCCTGAGGTCCTCAGAGTCCGAGATGGTTCATATGGCACTAACATATCCAAGATGTACTTTGGTGCTAGGCCATGGAGAGACTTGTACACAAGCAGAGCTGCTTTAAAGTCTATTCTCTGAGCCACAGGGAGCCAGTGCAGAGACCTGAGAACAGGACTAATGTGATCATACTTCCTGGTTCTAGTCAGGACCCGAGCAGCAGCGTTCTGGATGAACTGCAGCTGTTTTACAACTCGTTTGGAGAGGCCAGTGAGCAGGCCGTTACAGTAGTCTAATCTACTGGAGACAAACGCGTGGATAAGTCTCTCTAAATCTGGTTTTGACACTATATTTTTGATTTTGGCAATGTCTTTTAGATGGTAAAAAGCTGCTGATGTTATTGATTTGATGTGGCTATTAAAGTTCAAGTCTGAGTCCATTATTACCACCAGATTTCTAATTTGGTTTGTAGGTTTTAGAGCGAGACTCTGGAGGTGACCGCTAACACTTTCTCTTTGTTTCTGTGGGCCAAAAACGATTATTTCAGTCTTGTCTGAGTTCAGCTGGAGAAAGTTGTTTTGCATCCACAAACTGATCTGTTGGATGCAGTGACAGAGTGAATCGACTGGTCCATAGTCACCTGCCGATAGTGAAACATAGATCTGAGTGTCGTCTGCATAATTGTGATAGGACACATTTTCACTGCGTATCAACTGACCTAATGGCAGCATGTAGAGGTTGAACAGAAGGGGACCCAGGACTGACCCTTTGGGCACTCCACAGGTCAGGGTCATGTGGTCTGAGACACAGCTACCAATTTCAACAAAGTACTTCCTGTCTTCCAGATAGGACCTTAACCAGTTTAGGGCAGTGCCAGTGATGCCCACCCAGTCCTCTAGTCTCTGTAAGAGGATCCCATGATCGACAGTGTCAAAAGCAGCACTCAGATCTAACAGAATTAAGACTGAGGCTTTGCCCGTGTCAGTGTTCAGGCGGATGTCATTTGTCACCTTGACAAGAGCAGTCTCAGTGCTGTGATGAGGTCTAAAACCTGACTGAAAAACATCAAATGAGTTGTTTATTAAGAGGAAATCTGTGAGCTGTTGGTAAACAACCTTTTCAAGGACTTTGCCCAAAAATGGCAGATTAGAGATGGGCCGGTAATGACTCAGTACTGCGGCATCAAGACTGCTCTTCTTTAGGAGAGGCTTTATGACCGCAGTTTTCAAAGACATTGGGAATGTTCCAGATTGAAGCGACATGTTAACTATGTGAGTGAATGGTGCTAACAAACTGTTCAGCACAGACTTTAGAAATCTGGTGGGTAACACATCAAGGCAGCATGTAGATGAACTCAGACTGGTGATGATCTCATGGACAGTTTTGTCAGTTACTGGTGCAAAGTGAGTTAGCTCTAAGTGTCTTGGTGGTTTTAGGGTAATTTTTTGCATTGTGGGATTTATAGCATTTTTAATGCCCTGAACTTTGTCATTAAAGAATAATGCAAACTCATTACACTTGGATGTGGAAATGAGTTCTAACGGCAGCTGAGCTGGAGGGTTTGTTAATCTGTTTACTGTGGCAAACAGGACACGCGAGTTGTTACTGCAGCTTCCAATTATTTCAGAAAAATATCTTTCCCTAGTTCTACATAAGATTAGGTTGTACATGTTCAGCTTTTCTTTGTAAATCTCTTTTTGAGCCTGGAGCTTTGACTTGCGCCATTTCCGTTCGGCCCTGCGGCACTCCCTTTTCTGTGCCCTGACCGAATCATCATTTCTCCACGGCGCCTTCTGCTTATTTTTAACCATTTTAGCCTTTATAGGGGCGATGGTGTCCAGAACATTCAAAACACTATATGTAACAGAGTTCAACAAATCATTTACATTAGAACATGAGACATTTTCAAAGTTTATCATTTCCATAAACAGTGCACCTGTGCCATCACTTATGTGTCTCCTCTGAACAACTGCAGGACCAACCGGAGGTTGGGGAGAAACAGACAGGTCAAAGAAGACACAGAAATGATCAGACAGAGCAACATCGATCACATTAACATTTGAAATATTTACCCCCTTTGTAATTATGAGATCTAGAGTGTGTCCTTTGCTGTGGGTGGGGCCTCTCACATGCTGAGTAAGACTGAAGGTTTCAAGGACAGCATCAAGCTCTTAAGCGTTTCTGTCACAAACATTATCAACATGCACGTTGAAATCACCTGTAATGACCAAACCATCAAAGTCTGTGCATATGACTGAAAGCATCTCAGTAAAATCATCAATAAAACTTTGGCAGTGCTGGGGAGGCTTGTATAAAACAATGAAGAGAATGGATGGAGACCGTTTTAGCTCCATTTTAAAGGATATATACTCAAATGATGAAAACACCCCAAAAGACAACCTGCGGGTAATTATTTCATCTCTAAAGACAGCACAGACTCCACCCCCTTTTTTGTTTTCTCATGTTTCAGATTCAAACTTAAAGTTGGGTGGAGCAGATTCTATCAGAACTACATTTCCTGTGTTTTTGTCAAGCCATGTTTCAGTTAAAAACATAAAATCAAGATTATAAGAAGAAATAAAATTATTAATTAAGAGAGATTTGTTACATAAGGATCTGACATTTAGCACAGCAAGTTTCAGACTAGTTTCAGTGAGACTGGGCTTTATCTTTTCACAGGGAATATGAATCACATTTCTCAGATTGGGCCTGGCTCGCATTTTGTTTTTCCATCTCTGTGATGATGTGACTACAGAAATAGCACTAGGGGGGGCTCTTTTTACATAGGGCCCTGGGTTGGTTTGATTTTTAATGTGACAATAAGTCCCGGCAACGCTGAGACCCAGTGCATCCTAGCTATGGGAGATACCAGGTAAAAGGCGAGGTTGGATGGGTGGTGGGGCTTTTGTAGCCAAGGAGAGTTTTGGGACCAGGTGAGAGGCGAGGGGGGATGGGTGGTGGGGCTTTTGTTGGTGTAGTCGGCATAGCCCTTGCTATATTGGGCGTGAGTGGAGCCATCTTAATGCCTGATTTGATCAGGCTTTCAAAATGGCTGGGAAGGCCCATGGGTGAGAGTGGAGATGAGAAGGAGAATGATGAATCTTTAGTGGGAGTAGATGTTGCAGGGGGAACCCAGGGCTGGTGTGAAGGCAGGGGCGATGACAGGGATGTTGTTGGGCTTGTCACAGATGGGTCCAAGGCCTTTGAAGATTGTTCCTTTGCTGGAGGCGGTGGAGGTGAATGTGGAGCAGCTGGAGCTGAATCCTTTGCTGGTGGTGGTGGAGCAGCTGCTGATGAATCCTTTGGTGGAGGCTGAGGTTGTGGTGCTTTTGATGTTGAAACATTGGCTCGGTCTCTGGCTGAGGGAGCAGGAATTCTTCTCTCATTCCTCTCTTCTCTAACTATCTGCTCAGGACCCTGTCCAGGCCCAGTCCAATGCCTCAGAGCATGGAGCAGGTTCTCTGTCAGCACCCTCACTCCACCTCTGCATAGGTGGGGGCCATTTCTCTTAAACAGGTCCTCTCGTTTCCAGAATAGATAGAAGTTCTCAATGTAGTGTAGTCCTCTCGGGGAGCACTCTTTGGACAGCCATGTGTTCAGCTGAAGAAGCCGGCTAAACTTGTTTATCCTCCTGTTGATGTTTGGAAGAGGTCCACTTATGAAAGTTTTGATTTCCATTTTATCAAGCACGTCGAATAACTTCAAGAAGTCTTTTTTCAAAACTTCAGTCTGTTCCCGCCGCATGTTCACTGCACCCACGTGCACAATCAGCTGTTTAGCTCCTCCATGCTTAGCCATAATATTTGGAAGGAGTGACGTTATCTCAGAAACAGTGGCGCTTGGAAAAGAATGTGTGTTTATCTTTTCATGCGTCATGTGACTTATCGCGCCGTCCCCAACTAAAACAATCTTGACCTTGGCTCCTGGCACAGATCCTCCTCGCTGTATTTTGGCCACGTCATCTTTCCTTTTTTCATTTAATTCCATCTTTGAAAGTGGTAAAAATCTGTTGGTGAGCTGTATTTTAGGTGACTTCACGTTATCTTTGTATCGTTTAGGCTTTGCTCCAAGTTTGTTCCAAGAAACAGCCTGGTCTTTCTGGTTTTTAGACAGTTTTGGAAACGACACAGAGTCACTGCGGTTTAGGTTGAAAGTAGCAGTTTTTCTTGTAAAAAGTGTGCTCTTCTTACCGTCGGTTGACACAGGAATGGTATCGTGAAGAACTTTTTCAGATTCCAAAACAAATATCCGTGTTTTCAGCTCATTAATTTCTTGTTGATATTTCCGACAGCGTTCACAGTCTTTCTCACTTCTTCTCCCGGACATGTCGCTGGCGTCAGATATGTCGTTAACACTGGAAAAATGTTCTTAAAATCCTTGGTTTACTTGAAAAAGTCTAAAGCAAAAATGTTTGGAAGACAAAAACTGATTAAAAAGCAAAATAAATAAGGAAAGCAGCGATAGCAAGCGGAGCGAGCAAAAAAGCGTGTGCACTCTTCGGAATCTCCAAACTGACGGGGGGTGGATGCAAGACTGCGTCATAACCACAGGCACGCGTCACCATCCCCCCTCCCCCTCCCCCCTCTCCACCCCCCTCCCCCTCTATATTTACTATGTCACGGGTTGGGCGGGGGAGCCAGATCGCTTTTCGCAAGGGTGGGGGCGAATATCAAACCAAGCCGTTTGCATTTCCGGGTTGGTGAGTGGGTCCAAGGTATGGGTGATATTTTTTAACTATTATGTTAAGGATGTTGCACAACCATTATTATTATCAATTATACACTTAGGATAGACTACGAAACGTGAAAAAAAGCATGTTATGGCACCTTTAAATATGCAAATTTGGGCTGTTCGAGGCTGTGTCTTTATTTAGTACAATATAACTCCTAAGTCTGTGTTTGCTCTTGTAGTTGTTGGGGGTAACAGAGCAGCTCTTCTACATTAAAATGGATGGATTGCTTCCCACACAAGTGTCAGTTTATGGGCACAGATGTGTGCAGAGGCAGATAGCGCGCTGACATCTAGGGACGGTCAAACATGGGAAAGAATCAATCTAAAAGCGATGTGCACATCCTGGAGAGGCCTGTCACGCTGGCAATGTCAAATAAATATGAGAAAGAGTGTCTGGAGTGTCTGCCAGTGTGGTCCAATAGATTTGGTTTTCCATCTGGCGAATCACTAAGTACGGGAAAAAAATGTATGATTCATGTCAGCAAAATTGTTAAATTGAATGAATAGAAAAAGGTTTTGAGATTTCTGTCATGTCTTTGTGATTTTAATGCATTTTTTCCTGTTGTGTGAAGCACTTTGAATTGCCTTGTGTGCGAACTGTGCTCTACAAATAAACTCGCTTTGCTTATGGGCGTTCCCTCGGATGCCGACCGTACCTATTGTCGCAGAGAAGAAGGCTTTGTCAAAAAGAACACGTTTCAAAGACAGGACACAAAAGCCTTGTTAGAGCTGTTTTGAATCCGAGGAGGAGGAGCAGCTGTTTAGCGCCCGACCAGACAAGGGCTTTGTGGACGGCTGCTCTCTCGCTCTCTCCTCAGTCAAGCGGACAAACTCTCTACACTTCCCTTCTCCCTCCCTCTGGACCTCATCTGTTACACTTGCTGTTCTCTGCTGTTTCGCTGCAGTCGTCCGTCATGTTTCAGACCAATGGACCAATCCACCCCGGGGACAGGCACACAAAAAAAAAGATACCGACAAAAAAACCACACACCTGGAAAAAAGCATTAGTCATCTTTCACATGTTGCCATAACTCTGCTTTATTCTACAAATACAATGTCACTTATTATGACAGAACGGGACAGTTTGGGCTGTTTAATTTATATAAAGGGAAAATCACTTCATCTTTTGGGCTGTTGGCATGCTTTTAGATAGAGGGCCGTATTTTGAAATGTGGACGGTCATTTTATTAATAAATCTTTGAAAAAAAGGAAATATTATCATTAAATCGGGCCGGGAAGCATTTGACGATAGTCCGCCATGGTCCGCGCCATGACAGTTTACTGTTTACAAGTGAAAATTTGCATGCTGCGCGCTGATTGGTTGACAACATTTTTGTGCTTGGCTCTGATTGGCTGCCGAGCCCTGGTCCGGAGACAGAATTTTATCGAAACCTCATTAAATTGACGAAGATAACGGTTATTTTGACCTGTCAATTGACAATAACGTATGCAACTTCCATTCTGGTCCCAAATGTTTATTTGGCACCTGTTCACCAGATCACTGTCAGTGCACGCGCTGTAGTGTAACTTTTCTGCTCGCGCCGCCCACGACGACAATATGATCACACTCCGCCACAATAGGAGCGGCGTATGGCGTAAAATAAGAGAACGCAGAGCGCCGTCTGGCGTAGATTACGGCGATCGTTAACGGCGCACAGCATAACGTCAGACGGCGCTAAAAGCGCGGCTTTATTTAGTAAAAGCGTTGGAAAATAAGGCGCGATACGCTTCTCCCAAGTGGCGGAGTGTGATCATAATTTTGTCCTTCCGTATTCGCAAATTTTTTGAGTACTTTTGGTGGACAAAATTATTTGGACGGGGTGTTTTGAAATCCTATCTAAAAGCCTGGCTGTTGGTCTTTAATCGTTCAGTCGATTAATTTGTCGATGTTCTTAGTAGACTAGAATTAGCATTAGTTAATGTATTTCTTCTTTTTTAGGTTAAATATATTTGTTGGAACAACAGCAGAAAGGAAAAGGCACTGAGCAAGTTACCTGAAGATATGCGTCTGAATTGTGAATTTTGACTACCTTTTTGCAGGTACATATACACTTTTCTGTTACTTAGCTGTTTAAAGTGTTGTTTTGGTCTTGTGAGTGCAGTTTGAGTCAGATACATAGTCAGATTATTACGACGATGAAACTGTTTTGAGAGCTTTCACCAGTTTCACACCACTGTCCCCTTCAGTCAACTATTCAATCTGCAATGCATATTCAGGGTGCGAAATAGACAGGGGCCCGGGGCCCGCAAGCAGTTGAATCTCCGGCGGGCCCGCGGTTTGAAATAGGAGGGGGCCCGCCATGCCCCTCCTTGAAAAAAATCGAGATTTAACTATTAATTTGACCATATTCGGGGCATTTTCATCGCTTAAGTTTCGTTTTGACAGACATGCCCACTTCACACGTCTTCTCGCTTCTCATTGGCCGAGCGGTGCCGAACAGTGCGCGCT
This sequence comes from Eucyclogobius newberryi, assembly GCF_026437365.1. NCBI lineage: Eukaryota > Metazoa > Chordata > Actinopteri > Gobiiformes > Gobiidae > Eucyclogobius > Eucyclogobius newberryi. The sequence goes on from NW_027316389.1 coordinate 20,345,171, forward strand.
GTGTGCTGTGTTCGTGTTGCGTTCACGTGTCCTCGGAAATGCCCGGTCTAATTTTCGGGGCAATGTTTATATGTTAGTAGTTTATTTTGTAGGACGTGATTTCATATATTCCACAAAATCTCCTTGCGTCAAATGCTGTAAACAGTATTTAGTTTATATATAAGAAACATTATCATATTGAATTAAACAGTTTTAAAGATCATGATCTCTGGTTTATATGATTCAGTATTTGTGCTCTTCATATCAAATAACATATAAAAGTACTTTAAATTGTTTTACATGTTAATAACCAGGTTTAAAACAACACATTTATCTTGTTCTTATGACGCTGCGATGCCGCGCGCGCTTGTGGGCCCCTGAAATTGCTTGGGGGCCCCTAACTTTGAAAATGTATTTCTCAGCCTGATATTCTCCAGTCGACCAACAGCTACAGCGCCGTTCCATGTTTACGTTAAGGTCACTGACACATTTGAGTTAGTGATCTTTGGGCTTGGCGATAAACATTGAATACTGATCTGATCCTTGTGATGATGTGCTAGTTTTGGGAAATCGTCATATATCATCATACATATTCTCCGTTTAATGCTCACACATGGACAATTTGCCGCTCCCCCTCCTCCTATTGGTTAGGCTCTGTCACGCCCCACATGAGTTCTAACCAATCACAGTAACATGTGAACAGAAACACTTTAGTTACTTGCTAATTACTTTAATAACGAGATTATCAGATTGAACAGGTTTCCGGTGACGTCATTTCCGGTGAGTGTGTCGCGTTTTCAGAGCTGTTCGTTTTTAGAGCCTTTTACCGATTAATCCACGAATTATACACACTATTTACGCATCATATACATGAAAGTGAACGTTTGATTTCTCCGCAAACAATCCGGAGCCTCAAGCCGCTCGCTTTTCAGTATTTCGTGGATTAAAAAGCCCTCCTCACTTTCTAGCTCCAGCCTGAACTAGCCTAGCGTAGCCTAGCCGCTAGCGTCATGGCTGGATCTACCTTTACCTGTTTGAGCTGTCATATGTCGAGTCAGAACCCTGGCTCCTTCGCTGATGATAGGTGCGTGAAGTGCAGTGTAGTGGTAGTTTTGGAGGCCAGGGTTACGGAGTTAGAAGCGCGGATCCGCTGTTTAGAGGAGCTTAAGTCCAGTTATAGTTCGGTTTTAGCGCGAGGGCTACCGGACCGCGCTGCAGGGCGTAGCATTAGCATTAGCAGTAGCAGTAAGGCCGAGCTCAGCCCCTCAGCGTCTCCCGTGCTGCCGGGACTAGACCAGGAACAGAATAGGGACCATTTTGTGACAGTTCGGAGGGGACAAGGCGCTAAACGCCGAACCTCAGAGCGCCGTGAGCTTCACGTCTATAATAGGTTTTCTCCCCTCAGCGATCACACGCCCGCTGAACACACGAGAGAAACTCTTGTAATCGGGAGTTCTATTGTTAGAGACGTGAAGCTGCCAGCTGCTAGCGTTAGGTGTTACCCGGGGGCCAGAATGGGTGACATCGAAGGAAACCTTAGGATCTTAAAGCAGAGTAGGACCCGTTTCCGGCGAGTCGTGGTTCACGCAGGCGGTAACGACGCCCGGCGGAGACAATCAGAGGTGCTCAAAGTTCAAGTAGCCGCGGTGTGTGACCTAGCGAAGTCGATGTCAGACACTGTAATATTTTCTGGTCCCCTGCCCAATCGGATCAATGCTGAATTGTACAGCCGTCTCTCAGCATTCAACAACTGGTTATCCAGATGGTGCCCTCAAAACAACGTTGTCTTTATTGATAACTGGAGTGCGTTTTGGGGAAAGCCTGGGCTCATACGCAGGGATGGCATCCATCCGACTTCGGAGGGTACATCCCTATTAGTTCGGAATTTGACCGATAGTCTTAGTCGTGTTAAGTGACCATCTAGGGATGAGCCCCAGGTGCAGAGCAGCAGTTCAAGACGCTCCTCTGTCGCCGAACTCTCGCCCGTTCTGTTACCTGTGAAGTGTTCAGATTCAAGACAGATAGAGACTGTGTGTGTCCCTCGTACAAATAATGCCAAAAAGTCACATCTCAGAAAAAATATTTCAGGCGTCAGACCAAATAACTTAAGGAAAATAACAATCACAAATGACACAAATACACAAATGAATAAACACGTAAAATGTGGACTGCTAAACATTAGAGCAATTTCCTCCAAATCGCTCTTAGTTAATGAATTAATTAGTGACTATAACATAGATCTTCTAGCTCTAACTGAAACGTGGCTTCAACAAGACGACTACGTCAGACTAAATGAGTCCACCCCACCCACCCATGTTAACTTTCAGACTGCCAGGAGCACAGGCCGAGGTGGTGGTGTGGCAGTGATCTCACACTCAAGCCTACTCATGAGCCCTAAAACTAACAATGCATTTCACTCATTTGAAAGCCTTATGCTGTCGATCACATGTCCAAATATGAAAAACCTAAAAGGAGTTTTGTTCATAGTTATCTACCGACCTCCTGGTCCCTATTCAGAGTTTTTAACAGAGTTTTCTGACTTTATATCAAACTTAGTGTTAGCCTGGGATAAAATAGTTATAGTTGGAGACTTTAATATCCACGTGAACATGAGTGATGACGCTCTCAGTAATGCCTTCAGCGCCTTGTTAGACAGCATTGGTTTCACTCAGAATGTAAATAAACCGACTCACACTCACAAGAACACTCTGGATCTTGTCCTAACGTATGGAACAGAGATTAGTGACCTCATTGTCCTCCCTCAAAACCCTATATTGTCAGATCATTTCCTAATTACCTTTCAGTTTATTCTTAAAGATCATCCAGTCCCACAAAATAAAGTTATAATGAAAAGGACAATATCTGAAAAATCTATCTCAAAATTCAAAGAAATAATAGAGCCAATATTCAGTGACATGTCATGTGATCCTGCTGAGAACAGTTTTAGTCCCAGTTTAAGTGATCAATGTGTCGACTTGACCATGAATTCTCTGAAGTCTGCTCTTGACGTTGTCGCGCCGTTAAAACAGAAGGTCATTAGGCCAAAGCGCGCCTCCCCATGGTACAACCAAGAACTGCGTTCACATAAACAAAAAGTTAGAAAGTTAGAGGGATTATTTCGTCGCTCTCACACAGAAGAATCCCTAAAAGCATGGAAAAGTTGCCTGCTGTCCTATAAGCAGGCTCTGCGTAAGGCCCAAACCAGATATTATTCAAATCTAATAGAAGTCAACAAAAGTAACACTAAATTCCTTTTCAGCACTGTAGCTAGGCTAACAAACTGTCACAGTGCAGTAGAGCCCTCAATCCCAGCTACACTTAGCTCTGATGATTTCCTCCTATTTTTTAATAATAAAATAAAAACAATCAGAGATAAATTAGATGAAATTACCCCCGCTATTAGCCCTGAACTAGCCCAAGCTCTAAATCTAACGTCCCATATAAATCCACCTGTAAACCTAGAAAGGTTCACAGCTGTTGATCAAGCAGAGATAACTTCAGCCATTATGTCCTCTAAAAGCTCAACTTGTGTCCTAGACCCCATTCCAAGCAGACTCCTCAAAGACATTCTTCCCCTAATTATAGACCCTATTCTTAATATAATAAATACTTCACTCGAAAGCGGCTATGTTCCACAGTCCTTCAAACATGCAGTCATTAAACCTCTTCTGAAAAAGCCTAATCTAGATCCCGACCTATTGGTAAACTACAGACCTATTTCAAATCTTCCCTTCGTCTCTAAAATCCTTGAAAAAGTTGTAGTAAAACAGCTTTGTCGCCACCTGCAGGACAATAACTTATTTGAAGTTTTCCAGTCAGCGTTCAGAGCCCACCACAGCACTGAAACTGCACTAGTTAAAGTCACAAATGATTTGTTATTAGCCGCTGACGATGGACTGGTCTCAATCCTGGTTCTGTTGGACCTCAGCGCAGCGTTTGACACCATTGACCACAACATTCTACTGCAGAGGTTAGAATGTGATGTAGGTGTTGGAGGAACAGCCCTCAGCTGGTTTAAATCCTATCTATCTGATAGGTTCCAATTTGTTAATGTAAACCAGAGCTCCTCACCAAGCTCTAAAGTAATTTACGGTGTGCCACAGGGTTCGGTACTCGGTCCAATTCTGTTTACTCTTTATATGCTGCCATTAGGCAACATTATCAGAAAGCATGACATTAACTTCCACTGCTATGCAGACGACACTCAGCTGTATTTATCAATGAAACCTGATCAGAGCGATCAAGTAGACAGACTTAGTACTTGTGTGAAGGAGATAAAAACCTGGATGACACTAAACTACCTGCTTCTTAACCCTGAAAAAACCGAGGTCATTGTGCTTGGCCCTAAGCATCTACGAGACGCTCTATCTGAGCAGATAGTCACACTGGACAATGTCAGTGTAGCCTCCAGTTCTACTGTAAGAAACCTTGGAGTCTTATTTGACCAGGAGCTCTCATTTAAAGCTCATATAAATCAAGCTTGTAAAACAGCCTATTTCCATTTGCGCAACATCGCCAAAATCAGAAGAATCCTGCCTAAAAGTGATGCCGAAAAACTTATCCATGCATTTGTAACGACTAGATTAGACTACTGTAACTCCCTGCTTGCAGCGTGTCCTAAAAGCTCCATAAAAAGCTTTCAACTGGTTCAAAATGCAGCAGCAAGATTACTAACAGGAACAAAAAGAAGAGAGCACATTACGCCGGTGCTGAAGTCTCTTCACTGGCTCCCCGTCGAGTCTAGAATCAAATTCAAAATTCTACTCTTGACCTACAAAGCCATAAATGACATGGCCCCATCCTACCTCAAAGATGCTATAGAACCATATCATCCAAACAGAGCTCTTCGCTCTCAGAATGCTGGCCTTCTGGTGGTGCCAAGAGTCTCTAAAAGTACTGTAGGAGGCAGAGCGTTTAGCTACCAAGCTCCTGTGTTATGGAATCAGCTCCCGACCCATGTTAAATATGCTGACACAGTCTCTTCATTTAAGTCCAGGCTTAAAACGTTCCTCTTCGAAATCGCTTATGGTCAGAGTAGTTAGGAACAGAAAGATAAACCCACAGCTTCAGCTACGCTGCCCTAGGAGTAACTATGCTGGGGGAAGTATGACAGCTTGAGCACTATCCTCTTCTTCTTCTGACTACTTATGCTATCAAACAATATTTATTTTTTGATTCCACTTGCAAACTGTTCACCGCCTTCTTTTCTTTCTCTCACTCCTGAGGACCTGTGGACCCAGATGCCCCTCCCCTGGTGAAGTGGTCCCTGCCCTGTGTGGACGGTCCCTCATCTGCCTGAAGAGTGGCTCCAGTTCGCCTCAGTCGGTCCCTCATCTGCCTGAAGAGTGGGTCCAGCTCGCCTCCGACGGTCCCTCATCTGCCTGAAGAGTGGGTCCAGCTCGACTCAGACGGTCCCTCTTCTGCCTGAAGAGTGGGTCCAGCTCGACTCCGACGGTCCCTCTTCTGCCTGAAGAGTGGGTCCAGCTCGACTCCGACGGTCCCTCTTCTGCCTGAAGAGTGGGTCCAGCTCCAGTCTCCTCGTGTCCGTCTGTCCGTCTGTGAGAGTCGGATCTCTCCTTCACTGGAACTCCTCCAGGTTTCTACGCTTTTTTCCCAAAGAGGTTTTTTTGTAGTTTTTCCTGGCCGAGAAGGAGAGTCTAAGGACAGAGGACCCTGGGACATCGTCCCTCGCCACCACAGACATTGTCTGACTTCATCGCCACCACAGACATTGTTGATTCATTTCTCCCTGTGGCCCTCAGAGGCAACTGTTGTTGTGATTTTGGGCCTTACAAAAATAAATTGATTTGATTTGATTTGATTTAGAAAATTATGATCTGATATAACAATAGAAATCTTAAAACGGTGCATCTCCGAGAATCTCTCTACAATTCCCTGATTAAAGTAAAAGTAAAAACTGCAAACCACAAGAAAGGTTACAGTAAATTGGAATTGAAGAGCATTATTTACAATAGTATAAATCAAAACCAAACGTGCATTGTCATCGCATCATATTTTCGACTATGCACGCAAAATACAATCTTAAAAACAACTGGTTTATTAAAGTTACAGAGCTGCATCGCTACACTTCCATATGTCTGACCTCTCACTCCCCTGACATCTCTGACCCGCAGCTAACAACCATTAACCGCGTTCCAAACCCTAAAACTTCACAATGAAAAGGAGTCTAACACTGAGCAAAGACTCGATAACAGTGACACATCACATCCTGCATTTATCTCACATCCCGCAGTAAAACACAAAAACATGACGATAATGACAGAAGCTAACACACGCTTACCTCCAACGTGCACCAGCCACTTCCTGTTGTGGTTCTACGTCACAGATGACGCGGCTCCGCTGGGTCCTAAACTCCGCCCACGTGCTCATGGCTCACGATGGACATTTTGATGCAAATTAAATATGAAATGAAGTATACTAAAACTAAATCTAAAACTAAAACTAAAACTACAAATACAAATACATAAAATGATTGTCTTTCTCGCTGTGAACCCTAAATTGGAGCTGTTAAACCCCAAAATAGCCTTTTTAAACAAACAAACATTAGAAAATGAATGTACACAATTTTCATTGTTCAAATATTCATAACATTTTTACACATTATAAACATAAACAGAACAAGACCAAAAGTTAAGCAAAGTAAAGGAAAGTGAAGACAGATTATTTTGGTGCAATGGTGTCTTGATTGCAAGAGAATAATTATTACATGAATCTTAACAGAACTTTGAGCAGGTAAATAAGAAATTTAAACAAAACATGATTAAAAGCTCTTAACAGTCCTCTTTATTGTCCACTTTATTGAAATATATATGCCCTTGTGAACCATTTGCTAAATTCCCTTCCTTTACAAGCAACTTTGACTATTTCCATGTTGTTCATGACATTTTTTAAAAACCTTCTTCCATTTCCAGTTGGATACATTTATTCGACCCTGGCACATAGTTCAATTGTACCATCTAAAAGTGAACCAAAAGCTTTTAACAAATCTGAACAGACCCATCCACCACATTAACACATAATACAACCGAGGTACAGCGTGTTCCACCAAAACTATAGACTTTTTTTTTTTATGGACATTTTTCTTTAAAGATAAGCAGCTGGAGTTTCCTTTTGGGCTTAGTATGAAGCGTGTAGGCGGCAGACCCACGCCACGAGCACATGGTGAGTTGGACAAAGAAAGTGAAGTAAAACCCATTGAACACAGCCATTTTGATGAGTTCAATTGAAGAACAATGAAAAACATTTGACAGGCAAAAAAAAAAACGCAGAAATGTGAGGGGATTATAACTTTGAACTGAGCTAATTGGAAGAATGTTCATAATTATGCCTCATTTTATGAGTTATCATTATCATTATCATTTTAAGTATGGGAATTATAATTAGTTTTTTTGCGTGAGAAAGTAGAAAATGCACAGGCTATTGTTTCCTGTGTTCTTTCATGATAATGGCCTCCGGACAGTATCGACTCTAAGGGGTGGAAACGTCTCAATTTAAAAAATGATAATTTAAAAAAAAATGTAATCAAGGTTAGGACTGTCACTAATAACTATTTTAGTAGTCAACAGGTCGATTGACATTTTTAGTTAATCATTTATGATGATCTATGATGATTTAACGTCATAGAGTCAGTAAAGTCGAGAGAACGTTGAGGATTATCAAACTACACCCACGTCCACTGAAACCCTTTGGCTGCATAGATAGTTATAAACTGTACAGACTCTAGAAACCCCATATGGAGAAAATGCAAACTCCACTGAAAGACTCAAAACATTATTCCAGTTGTCAACAGGGGTGCGACTTATACTTATATTTGTACTTATATACTTATACTTATACTCTGGAGCAACTTATATGTGATATTATTTGTTATTTTCACACTTGCAACCGCATTTCATACTCCAGTGCAACTTTCTTTTTCTTGTGTGCAGTTTTCTCATGTTTTTTCTATGCATTTTTTGGCTGGTGCGACTTATACTCCAGTGTCCTGACTTATAGTCCGGAAAATACGGTATTTTCTTTTTGTATTTTTATATTTATTTTGTATTTTATTTTATAAAAAAAATATTTAATTGTTTAATTCATTTATTTATATATATATGGGTTAGGGTTAGGGTTATATATATATATATTGACTGGGACAATGCCATCACACATAGTTACAGAACAAAACTTGTAGCCAATGTGATGCATACAAAGTTTATAGCCAGTGCTTCAGTCTTTATTACATTTTACATTTTTGTTATAAAATGCTACCGAAACGTCACATTCGCTTCTATATATTTTTCTCGTATCGTTTCTTAGTTCCCGCCGCTGTAGGTCATAAATAGATACGTCCACATAAAGAGACAAAATGGGCCCCGTTTAAGTGGAGGTAAATGGCTGGAGAACATTGGCGCAGGTTCTTGGAAAAGCGCGTGATGCTGTGATTATGTGAAAAGCTAATAGAGAAAAGTAGGCCACGACGACACCCGGAAAACAAGAAAATAAGACACAATTAACGAATGTTGGAGAAGGACGGATGATACGCAGAAAAGACAGAAAAGAGAGAGGAACAGACTTGGCACTGGGCTGTGGAAAACATTACAAAAACATGCACAATGACAGGATTTCATGTGCGTTTTTAAATGTATTTATTTCAATTTTTTAATATAGTTTCACACCAGTTAAGTGGCTGTTTGTGAAGAAAATACAAAGTGTAAAATGACATACATAGACATTGAAAGTCTGTTGCAATGATGACATTTCCTAAGCCTAACGCTTTTTTTGCCAGGCTGATATGAAACTGCAAGGTTTTGTCAATATCTCTAATCCATTTCTGTTTAATATGTTTTAATTAAATGAGTAAGTTGGCAAATTGTTTGGTGTAGTTGGTAGTCTTGGAACTGAATTTTGAACAGGAACTGAATTTTTGACAGGAACTGAATTTTGAACAGGAACTGAATTTTGAACAGGAACTGAATTTTTGACAGGAACTGAATTTTGAACAGGAACTGAATTTTGAACGGGAAATGCTGGACTAAAGCACATGAACGTCTGGACTAAACCAGGCTCAAACCAGGTTCAGGTGTATCTCATGAAATACTGTATAACTGATGGCAATACTTACTTACTTACATATTTGGCCGTCTCCTCTGTCTCTCTCTCTCTCTCTCTCTCTCTCACTCTCTGTCTCTCTCCCTCCCCTCTGTCTGTTCGTCTGTCTGTCTGTCTCTCTCTCTCTCCCCCTCCTCTCTCTCTCTACCTGTGCCCCTCTCTCTCTTCCCCTCCTCTGTCTCTCTCTCCCTCCCTCCCCCCTCTCTCTCTCTGTCTGTCTCCCCCCTCTCTCTCTCTCTCTCTCTCTCTCCCCTCTGTCTGTTCGTCTGTCTGTCTGTCTGTCTGTCTCTCTCTCCCTCTCCCTCCCCCCTCTGTCTGTCTGTCTCCCCCCGCTCTCTCTCTCTCTCTCTCCGTCTGTCTCTCGCTCTCCCTCCCCTCTGTCTGTTCATCTCTCTCTCTCTCCCCCTCTCTCTCTCCCCCTCCTCTGTCTCTCTCTCTCTCTCCCCCTCCTCTGTCTCTCTCTCTCTCTTCCCCTCCTCTGTCTCTCTCTCTCTCTCCCCCTCCTCTGTGTCTGTCTGTCTCTCCCTCCCTCCCCCCTCTCTCTCTCTGTCTGTCTGTTCGTCTCTCTCTCTCTCCCTCCCCCCTCTCTCTGTCTGTCTGTCTCCCCCTCTGTCTGTCTGTCTGTCTCCCCCCTCTCTCTCTCTGTCTCTCTCCCTCCCCTCTGTCTGTTCATCTGTCTCTCTCTCTCTCTCCCTCCCCCTCTCTCTGTCTGTCTGTCTCCCCCCTCTCTCTCTCTGTCTCTCTCCCTCCCCTCTGTCTGTTCATCTGTCTCTCTCTCTCTCTCCCTCCCCCTCTCTCTGTCTGTCTGTCTCCCCCCGCTCTCTCTCTCTCTCTCTCTCTCCGTCTGTCCCTCGCTCTCCCTCCCCTCTGTCTGCTCATCTCTCTCTCTCTCTCTCCCCCTCCTCTCTCTCTCTACCTGTGCCCCTCTCTCTCTTCCCCTCCTCTGTCTCTCTCTCCCTCTCTCCCCCTCTCTCTCTCTGTCTGTCTCCCCCCTCTCTCTCTCTGTCTGTCTCCCCCCCCCCTCTCTCTCTCTCTCTCTCTCTCTCTCTCTCTCTCTCTCTCTCTCTCTCTCTCTCTCTCTCTCTCTCTCTCTCTCTCTCTCTCTCTCTCTCTCTCTCTCTCTCTCTCTGTCTCTCTGTCTTCCGTCGTCTCCAGGGTTTAATTACACGGCTCTGGCTCGCCGTACAACCCGTACAAACCGTACAAACCGTTTCACCTAAACACATCTGAGCCGTGCCGCCCGCTGCAGCACAAAACCGGAGGGACCGACACCGGACTGAACCGGAACACTTGGACCGGATTCAACAGAACTCCAACCGTAGCACCGGTCTGCGCTCTCTGAGGCAGCTCTCATAAGACTAGACTAAAGCAAAATGTGAACCAGACATCTGCATTTATTTTAGACAAGATATTCATAAAAAACATATTTGATATACAGAGACCTGTTTACTTAAGTTACTTTACACCTCTTACTATAGTTGGCAAACCCCTACACATGTACTTTCTACGAATGCTCACAATAGAAATACCAAAAAAACATTTATACCATGCTTCAATTGAGGAGGTTGTCTTTTGCCAAGAGGCCTGGCCAAGGCACAATCACCACACACTTTTAAATAGTTTTCTTGAGTTCATTGAGAAACACTGCAGCTTCCATTATTTTTACTTTTTGTAGATTATTCCACTAGGTTAATACAAAACATCGTACGTCACAGCAGAACGACTCATTTCTGGGACATTTGCGCTCTCTAGTGGCATGCTAGTGTAATAGGCTACAACCTTTTTTTAAATGTATAATTTAGATAAGATAAGATATGTTTTATTATGTAAAAGCGTTGGTTCGTCACGTGTTGTGTTAAAATAACAGAGTGCAACTTGGACCTGGTTGACAGCTTTTTTTCTTCTTTTCTGTTTTGTCCTTTTAGGTTTTTCTTATATTATTTTAAATGTAAAAATATACAAAAAAGAGAGAAAAGTCACATTGAGTGTTTTGTGTGTAAAATACGTATGTAAACATATCAGAATAAATTAAATTAACACATTTTAATGACGCTTTTTCTGTCACTCTTCTCTGATTGGTCCGTTTGCCGCTGTTTGCGTCACGTGGTGTTAAAGATGGCGGCTGCTGACAGGAGCTCGGGTGAGTGATGCGGATCTGTTAGGGTAACTTAACAACTTTACATTTGTAGAGTAGCTGCTTAATTAAAGCCAACTTAATTTCAGTAGGTTCGGTCTTTTGTCCGCTGCTCTGCTCTTTTATTTCACTTACATGTTGATTTGACAGGCTCTTTTTTATCTATTTGCTGGAACAACATCAAGTCATAAGAGTCAATTAGTGCTAAAATATTGCGATTGTGGTTTAAAGTACGACAAAAAGGATCCAGAACTGTCTCCTCTCAGTCAGAAGGTGTGTCAAATTAAAATGAATGCTTGTGTGTTTTTCAGACTTCCTATAAGTGATCTGTTCTTCTGTATCTACCTCTGTATCTTCCTGCGTTGCACCAATGAAATTTCCCCATGTGGGACAATAAAGGTTCTTCTTCTTCTTCTTCTTCTTCTTCTTCTTCTTCTTCTTCTTCTTCTTCTTCTTCTTCTTCTTCTTCTTCTTCTTCTTCTTCTTCTTCTTCTTCTTCTTCTTCTTCTTCTTCTTCTTCTTCTTCTTCTTCTTCTTCTTCTTCTTCTTCTTCTTCTTCTTCTTCTTCTTCTTCTTCTTCTTCTTCTTCTTCTTCTTCTTCTTCTTCTTCTTCTTCTTCTTCTTCTTCTTCTTCTTCTTCTTCTTCTTCTTCTTCTTCTTCTTCTTCTTCTTCTTCTTCTTCTTCTTCTTCTTCTTCTTCTTCTTCTTCTTCTTCTTCTTCTTCTTCAAAAAATTGGACATTTCCTGAATAGTTTTAATACGGTCTTTATCTAATATCAGAACTAGTATTAGAGAACGCGCTAATAAAAAAATATATTAAAAAACATTATTGTGTGTTGAAAAAACATTATGTTTTATTGTCATTAGCGGTGTTAAACATTGTTCTTAGTATCAAAAGTATGATAACTAGGGGTGGGCGACAGAATTTTTCCCGATAAATGTATTAAGCCGATGTCAATCCAACAGAAATGTGTTAAAACATGTGAAATGCTAGTTCAATTAATCACAAATGTGCAGAAATATCACCTTATACCCTTATTTTAAACTGAATAACAAATCTTTTAAATTCACTATAAACAAAAATTTTGCAAATCTTCAACACCACATTCAAAATATTATTTAAATTTCAATATTTTGCCAATACCACGTCTAATCCTGACCATACTATTTCAAATCCAGCTGTGATATTACTTACGGTGTGTATTTCCCACATACATTACATTCATCTCTCTCTCTCTCTGTTGTGGTCCGGTTCAGCTCAGGACAGTATCCTGGAGCCTCTGTGTTTCCCGGAGCCCCCCGAGTCCGGCCCCTGTCCCGCGGCCGTGGACGGGCCCTGTCCCGGCCTGGATCGCCCGTCCTCTGAGCCCCTCGTCTGTGTGCTCTGCCCCGAGACGCTGCCGTCCCACCGCAAAGACACGCTGCTCGAACACCTGCTGCTTCAACACAAACTGGTGATCGCGGACGTCAAGCTCATCGCCGACCTCCCACGGTAAGAAGGACCACTGCTGCAGAGGAAGTCGGGGGACGTGGCGCCTCGTAGAGTTTTCAGCCATAAAAAAAAAAACTGTATTTTCTGGAGTATAAGCCAAAAAAATGCATAAGAGAAGAAAAAAACGTACATAAGTCGCACTCGAGTATGAAATGCTAGCTTTTTATTATTGGGTATCAAGACAGTGCTCCGCACATCAGGTTCTGTGCCAGGTGCGTAGGAGAAAGGCGTATGTGTCGCTAACTGTAAAAGGGAAAGAAATCCCGCACACTGTCTTACTTGCAAATAACAATGTATTAGTAAAGAGGCAACGTTTCAAAATGCATTTTGCCTGACGAAGGCCCAGTTGCCGAAACGTTGCCTCTTTACTAATACATTTTTATTTGCAAGTAAGACAGTGTGCGAGTGTGCGAAGACAGTGTGGGATTTCTTTCCCTATTATAGCTTTTTATTATTAAAATATCAATCTGCTGTTAACCATGGCCCTTATGTAATTTTACACTTTATTTGAACAAGCTTTTTTTTAACATAAATACTTAAATAATAATAGACACATTATAGAATCTGGGACGACAAGTGACGTTTTCTGAGTCTTTTATCATTTCCAGTCGTACATTATGAAATGGTTTATAACGTTGCTGTTGTTCTCCAGATATTTATTGTACTGGAAAGGCAGATTCTTGGAGCAGCAGCTGGAGGATTTCTGCAGCGTGATCAAGACCAACTCCCAGGGTCCAGTGGGTGAGAGGAATCTACTTTAATTTTTATCTGTGATTGTACGACACGCGTATAATGTAACTGTATGATTCATTGTGGTACGTTTGTTCTTGTTTCATGCAGAGAAACAGGAGGAGTATCACCTGCTGTGTGATGTTCTTCCCGAGGACAGAGTTCTCAGAGAAAAGCTGCAACAGAAACGACTGGTACAACATTTCAAAGTGTATATACGTATTTTCCGGAGTATAAGTCGCACCAGCCAAAAAATGCATAATAAAGAAGAAAAAAAACATACATAAGTCTAAAATAAGATATTCCTTTATTGTCCCACATGGGGAAATTTCATTGGTGCAACGCAGGTAGATACAGAGGTAGATACAGAAGAACAGAACAGATCACTTATAGGAAGTCTGAAAAACACTTTCAGTAGATCTCCTATAAATAAATAAAAACTCCCATAGACAAATTAATAAATAAATACCATTGCATGTGATCACGACAGTAATTGCACATGAATATGTGTCACGACAGCACATAGATTGCACATGAATTTCATAGTAATTGCACATGAATTGCACATGAATTCCAACAGCAATTGCACATATGACAGAATTGCACATGGTTAGGTCAGTATTGCGAGTGTTCAGTTCTAACAGTTTTTGTTATAAAGTCTGACAGCAGCAGGAAGGAAAGACCTACGGAACCTTTCCTTCACACATCGAGGGTGGATCAGTCTCTCACTGAAGCTGCTCTCCAGAGCGGAGAGAGTGTCCTGCAAGGGGGTGAGACTCATGGTCCAGCATAGATGTGAATCTAGCCAGGACCCTCCTGTCCCCCACCTCCTGCACCGAGTCCAGAGCACAGCCCAGGACGGAGCTGGACTTCTTGATGACTCTGTCCAGCCTCTTCCTCTCCCTCTCTGTGATGCTGCTGTTCCAGCAGGCCACACCGTACAGGAGGGCTGATGCCACCACAGAGTCGTAGAAGGTCTTCAGGAGTGGCCCTGTCACTCCAAAAGACCTGAGTCTCCTCAGGAGGTAGAGCCGACTCTGGCTCTTCCTGTACAGTGCGTCTGTGTTATGAGTCCAGTCCAGTTTGTGGTTCAGATGAACACCCAGGTACTTGTATGAGTCCACTCTCTCAATGTCCCGTCCCTGGATGTTCACTGGTGAGGGGGCAGTGGAGTGGCGTCTGTGGAAGTCCACCACCATCTCCTTGGTCTTCCCCGCGTTGATGAGGAGGTGGTTCCGCTGACACCAGTCGACATGCTCCATAACTCCACACAGTTCATCTGTGCAGGACTTAAGGAGCCTGGGGCTGATGCCATCAGGTCCTGCTGCCTTCCTCACTTTAATCCTCTTCAGCTCACTCCTCACCTGTGCTGCTGTGACAGTCAGTGGTGGGCAGGGGGACTGTGTGCTGGGGGATGGGTGAGTCCAGGCGAAGTGGGGAGCCGATGGTCCGGGGCAGATAAGCGAAGAGGAACAGATGCAGGGCATTGTCCAGCTGTGGAAGAGGGAGCATGCAGCTGTGCAGGGGGAGGGGCGGGTGACCGATCAAACCTCAAGAAGTGAGCATTTAAATCAATCACCCACTGTAGATCCCCCTCTGTCTGGGCAGGGGGGATTTTGAAGCCCGAGATGGTTTTCAGGCTTCTCCACACTCCCTGAATGTTCTTTTGCTGCAGCTGCTCCTCCATCCTCCTCTTGTAGCCGGCCTCAGCCTGCCTGATCTTCCTCCTCAGCTCCTTCTGCACAGTCCCCAGCTCCTCCTTGTTCCCTGACCTGAAGGCTCTCTTCTTCTCCTTCAGCAGAGCCTTCAGTTCACGGTTAATCCATGGCTTGTTGTTTGGAAAACACCGCACCGTCCGGGAGGGAACAATGTTCTCAAAACAGAAGTTGATGTAGTCCGTGATGCACTCTGTGATGGTGTTGATGTCCTCCCCATGTGGGTCATAAAGCTCAGTCCAGACAGTGGTGCTGAAGCAGCAAGTGTGAAAATAACAAAAAATATAAAATATAAGTCGCTCCGGAGTATAAGTATATAAGTATAAATATAAGTACAAGGCGCACCCCGGCCAAAACTATGACTTATAGTCCGGAATATACGGTAAAACAATTGCAACATGTGTTCAGACAAATATTATTATTGTTTTGGGTAGTTTAAAAAAGAAAAAAAGTATTATTATATTCTAATCTACGACGGAGTATAAGGGCCAACTAAGGGGAAAAAATGCGCTGCACTACGAGAATAAAGTCATTGATTAATGAGAAAAAAGTCGTAGTTTAAAAGTAGATTCAAAGTGACGTGAGAAGTTTACTTTCAGCACCAGGTCAGGACGCACAAGAACGGGCTTGGATGAGTTGACAGTTTAGAACTACATAAAAGCCTGAAATAGATGTTAAAGTGTTTCCTGACCTTTAAAACGATGTCTTACGTGTGTTTATTACAAGACAAGACACTGCGTTTAGCAGCACCTTTCCTGTTCCGCATCATTCACAAACTGTTGGATAAAGGCTTTACTTTCTCCATGATGGACCCGTAATGCACCAGGGCTCAAACAGCAGCCGTGCTCCGAGCCACAGCCGCCCGGAGACAGGAGGAGCAGCCTCGCTGTTATATTCACACGTTCTCTGGGTTCTCTGCTCCTCTAAGTTGATTGTCTACGTGGGCACTTTGCTCAGTCACTATTCTCACGTGCTCATTGTGTGCACTTAAGTTTTATGCCCGGATTCTAACCTTTTGTGATCCCTTGGACAAACTCAGTAAAACACACAGAACACAAACATCCGTCTGCGCTTCCTCTCAGCTCCTGACGCCCGGATCGTGTTTGGCACAGCCTAAAAGCGATATGTTTTACGCACACGCATCATCCATACATCGTCCATACATCATCCAGATGCATCGTCCATACATCGTCCATACATCATCCATACATCATCCAGATGCATCGTCCATACATCGTCCATACATCATGGCATGAGCTCCAACACACGCGAGCACCAACACCGGAGTACGTCATGTTACAGGTCCAGGACCTGACATGTGACACTGCACCGGGGAAATGATTGTTTGTAATGTCTAAAAGACCCGCATCATAAAGATCGACATCTATTGTGGGCTTTTGTATTCACTTTTAACCAAGCGCCATTTGCGTCCTGGTGGTGGTGTGTTTGTGTAATGAAGACTCCACAGATGCATTGGACTCAGAGCAGATCAGCTTCAGAGCTTTAAACATACAAAACACAGCGCAACTGGACTGTACCATTATGTAACACTGAGGGGGGGAGCACGTAACATGGTGCTAAGATAAGATAAGATAAGATATTCCTTTATTGTCCCACATGGGGAAATTTCATTGGTGCAACGCAGGTAGATACAGAGGTAGATACAGAAGAACAGATCACTTATAGGAAGTCTGAAAAACACTTTCAGTAGAAGATCTCCTATAAATAAATAAAAACTCCCATAGACAAATAAATAAATAAATACCATTGCATGTGATCCCGACAGTAATTGCACATGAATATGTGTCACGACGGCACATAGATTGCACATGAATTTCACAGTAATTGCACATATGACAAAATTGCACATCAGTATTAGGTTAGGTCAGTATTGCGAGTGTTCAGTACTAACAGTTTTTGTTATAAAGTCTGAAAGTGAACCGAGTATCTTCCTTTATAGTCTTTAAATTATGAGATTTTTCTCGTTATTTAATGAGAAAAAAGGCATTAATTAATGACTTTTTTCTCGTTAATTAACGAGAAAAAAGTCATTAATTAATGACTTTATTCTCGTAGTGCCCCGCATTTTTTTTTTTTGGTTGGCCCTTATACTCCGTCGTACTAATCATTATTATTATTTATTTATTTTTGATTTATTACGCAAAATATATATATATAATTATTTGTATTTTTTCCTTAATTTTGAATATTTAACACAAAATATAAAATGAAACAATTTTAATGAAAACACAACATTTAAAAAAACATTTGAGATCATACACTCGAACTAGTTTAGATTTCTATCGTTTGTAGATTTGTGATTGTGCTTATTTTTTGAAGTTTTTAAGAATACTGCTTAAACAAAAACACATAAAGAGATTGATTATTAATTTGCAGGAGGAGGTGTTGGAGCAGCAGCAGAAGGAGCGCGAGGACGCCACGTTCCATCGGCCCTGTATCTTCTGCACCGAGGAGTTCACTGGAAACAGGTGATTTACCTCAAAGACACTGCTAATGCTTTATTCCAGCCCGTTACATTATTGTCACATTTCTAAGTCCAATCCAGTCTTGATATTTTTTCTATTAATTTCAGGTTTATGCGATTTATTAAACATTGAGTTATATTGCAATATCAACAATTTTGCCATATACCGTACTTAAAAGCCTTTAATTTTCTCAAAAAACGACCTATGCCCTATAGTGCAAAATAAAATAAAAAAAATAATTCAGAAAAAATAAAGAAATACTATATATGTAATAATAAATAAAAATAACAGTACAAGAAACTCAATGTTGCGTCACAGTTAAGGACAGACTAAAACACGTCTAAATACCACATTACAGAACTTAAAATTCACATAAACACCACACTTGAAACAAAATGTCTTAAAAATAAAAGAGATGGCACAGCTCAAACTTAAAAATGAGAAACAATTTTGTGATTTTGTGCCGTTTCCAGGTCGAGTCTGCTGAACCACATGGCCAAAGAGCACTCCTTCAGCATCGGTCTCCCGGACAACATCGTCTACTGCAGCCAGTTTCTAGACACGCTCCAGAACAAACTGGACAGGTCTCGCAGATACATACGGCACTAATTTATACCAAACGCTTGCATTCGTTCACCTCTCTTTTCCTGTTCGACTCGACAGCTTACAGTGTTTATACTGCGAGAAAACCTTTCGAGATAAAACCACTCTGAAGGACCACATGAGGAAGAAGTCGCACCGAAGGATCAACGCCAACAACGTGGAATACGACCGCTTCTACATCATCAACTATCTGGTAACGACTCCTCCCGCCGCTTTCATCTTTCCACGGCTCATCGTCTGCTTTTAATCAACGTTTTTTTATCGTTCTTCTTGTCGCGTTTGCTTTAGGAATTGGGGAAAACCTGGGAGGAAGTGCAGAGCGAGGATGACCGCGACCTAGCGGACGACGGCGACGAGTGAGTTTGTCGAAACCAAACCAGACGTGTGACTTAACGCGTGTGATTGATGCGGTTTGTGTCGTCGATTTGAGTGTCAGTTTTTTTTTAAATTGCCAACTATCAACTCGAGGCGTTTGAACCGAGACGTCGAGAGCCGAATCTCAGTCAAGTTCGCTCCTTTAAAGTCCGAACGCCGCGCCAAACCACACGCTTACACTGATTTAGTTTATTAAGTTTTATTTATTATATTTATGTGTTTTTAACGAGAGAAGTAGAATGAGATTTGACACCGCGATCGATTAATACAAAAGAAAAAAATCACTTTACCCAGGCGTAATTCATAAATAAGGCCTATTCAATTTAGTTTGTGAATTTTAGGGTAATTTGCTTTATTTGTGGGTTAAAACTGATCCTGAGTCATCCTAGAATGTTTGACTTGATTGGGTGTGTGACCGGCTTTGAGAAATATTACTAAAATAAAGTAAATGCAACAAAAACGGCCAGATAAACAGCATTTTTGGACGATATATTGAATAAAAACGACGAAATTTGGCGTCCAAAATTGTCAAAATTATCATTTCATGGTTTTGATTATATTGTGACCTGAATAATCACGATCATCGATTAAATCAATAATCTCGACATCCCCGGCAGCTTGATGTATCGTTATCAGATGGACAAAACGGAATAAATGAAGAAAAGGTCAGGAGTACTTTCAACAAATCCGTAATATTATATAGAACATGTTATATATATTGGCCTAATCAGAGCTGGAACGTGGAGTAAGGTCATATTCCAGAACGTGTGTAATTAAAGTCATCTCTTTGTCGTTGGGCCGCAGTGACTGGTCGGACTGGCGGGCTCATCCGGTCTCGGCCGTGTGTCTGTTCTGTGAGCATCAGTCCGAAACCATGGAGCTCATCTACTCACACATGAAGGTACCAGGACAAACGCGGAGCATGAACGACGCACTTACTGCACTCACCAGGGATGTCACGATATCACATTATTAGTGTTACGGTTATTGTGGGAAAAAACATCACAGTGTAACAATTATTCACGATTATCGAGACTAAACGACAGTAAAATCTTTCATTTTCTGTCATTTCTTTCTTTCAAGTTTGTGACAGGCTTTATGAAAATGAACAAAAATTAAGTTAAAAAGACAATAATAGCTAGATATAAAATGTTATGTCCATTTAAGTCTATTTTTTGGACGTTAGATTGAACTAAAAATACTTATTTTTTTTCTAAAATTGTCACGATTATTATTATTTTTTGCTTCTCACGATCGTAATGTGACCTGAATAATCACGATTATCAATTAACCTAATAATCGTCCCAAACGTGTACTCCACAAACTTGACAAAGCAATGTTTTTTGGGAATATGTGCTAAATTTGAATACTGGCGATTCATTTTACAGACATTTCACTTTTCTCTGATAATCGAACCTCAAATACTACGTTTTAACACATTTCTGCTGGACTGATATATCGTCTTCTGACTATCGTTATCGGGATATCGAGAGACGCCATGATTTACATTTTTCTAACGCTAATTCTGCAGCCGCCGCACACCTCGTTCGCACGGGAAACGTGGTGAAGCGTCTTGCTCAAGGACAAAACGGTATGAACGGGCTAGAGCTGGAATAAAACTAGCATCCGTCAGGTTTTAAGGTCACTGCTGTCGCACCGGAGCTGCACGGACATTTAGCCCGACTTGTGATCGAATGTGCTCAGTTTAATGTTGTATCTTGTCGTTTCCAGGACGCCCACGGTTTTGACCTGCACAGACTGAGGATTGACCTGAGTGAGTAAAGGTGTCCTACGTAACTTTTCTGGAGAATGGCCGTTTGAACTGTTTACTGCCATGGGCTAATTCCTCTTTCCTCAACTTCAATTAGCCTTTTAAACAAGCATTAAGCGTCCCCTGCAGGTCGGACGACTCGTTGAACTAAAATGCAGTTGAGATAAATATATTTCGAATTTAGTTAAAAATGATAACAATTTTATCACAGAATAGCACATTTTTTAGGTTTATAATGTCACTTTATGAATTAAACTTTGACTGGACAATAGATTTTTCTACAAATACCTGCTGGATTGGTGTAAAACTATAATTTATTCGTACAACAGGTATAAATACACCAAATAAAGTCAAAATTTGAAAATCGTAACAACCTGTCATTACGCACTTTAAGCATATTGTTTATTATTTTATTTTGATAGGAATTACCTCAGCTTTATACTATGTAGTGGATGATTGTGCCAGACCACAAATTCATTAAAATTTTGCCAAAAATGACCATGGCACTAGTCTTT
This sequence comes from Eucyclogobius newberryi, assembly GCF_026437365.1. NCBI lineage: Eukaryota > Metazoa > Chordata > Actinopteri > Gobiiformes > Gobiidae > Eucyclogobius > Eucyclogobius newberryi. The sequence continues at coordinate 20,366,084 of NW_027316389.1, forward strand.
TCTGCCACTAATATTGTGACATTCTACAGTTTTATTAATTTACTGACTTTGCATCAGTCGTGTTAGTCCGTTAGCCTCTCTATAGATCCATTATTTAAATAGCCTGCGCTTAAAAATGTCAGTTGTATCGTTAGGTCGTCAGTCATTTAAGAACGTTTCATCGGGTTTATTTTGAGATAAAAACAGGTAAAACATACTCACCAAACACATTAAATATTACAATAATGTCAGGTTCACATCTGTATACTGTTCTGTACTGATCTGCTTAGGTTTATTAGCAGTTAAATGTCGTGTCTTCACCCATTTCTAATGTTAGAGAATTCAAATAAACATTTACAGAGAAAAATATTAGCGATATTGGTACTGACTCAAACTGGGGAAGACAAATTGCGTTAGGACAGAGATAAGCAGCTGATTTCCCATGAGTCTTAGCAAACAATGCGCCTGATTGGATGCCAAGCCTGTGTTCCTGGCAGAAGCGTTTCTATTCATTATGCTTATTATTACATTTTTTCCCTCTTAAAATACCCTGCTTCTCATAAAGGACATCTAAAGGGCTATCTACACCAGAACAATTTAAAAAACAGCACCGGCCCTTTTTTAATTATCTTTATAGTTCACACAGAGTGAAATGGCTGACGTCCTGCTCTTTTTGCCCTCCCTGCAGACCTCCACTTCTACCAGCAGGTCAAGCTCGTGAACTTCATCCGCCGCCAGATTCACCACAGCCGCTGTTATGGCTGCGAGCGGCGGTTTGAGAGCAGACGGGACGTCCTGCAGCACCTCAGCGCAGAGGGACACGTGATGACGCTGCCGGACATGTCCACGTGGAACCAGCCTCAGTGAGTGGACATGCTCTGAACGAAAGAACTGTGAATGAAAGAACTGTGAACGAATGATCTGTGAACGAATGATCTGTGAACGAATGATCTGCGAACGAACGATCTGCGAACGAACGATCTGCGAACGAACGATCTGCGAACGAACGATCTGCGAACGAACGATCTGCGAACGAACGATCTGCGAACGAACGATCTGCGAACGAACGATCTGCGAACGAATGATCTGCGAACGAATGATCTGCGAACTAAAGATCTGCGAACTAAAGAACTGCGAACGAATGATCTGCGAACGAAAGATCTGCGAACGAATGATCTGCGAACGAATGATCTGCGAACGAATGATCTGCGAACGAAAGATCTGCGAACGAATGATCTGCGAACGAATGATCTGCGAACTAAAGATCTGCGAACTAAAGAACTGCGAACGAATGATCTGCGAACGAAAGATCTGCGAACGAAAGATCTGCGAACGAATGATCTGCGAACGAATGATCTGCGAACGAAAGAACTGCGAACGAAAGAACTGCGAACTAATGATCTGCGAACGAAAGAACTGCGAACGAATGATCTGCGAACGAAAGATCTGCGAACGAAAGAACTGCGAACGAACGATCTGCGAACGAAAGAACTGCGAACGAAAGAACTGCGAACGAAAGATCTGCGAACGAAAGAACTGCGAACGAAAGAACTGCGAACGAAAGAACTGCGAACGAATGATCTGCGAACGAATGATCTGCGAACGAACGATCTGCGAACGAACGATCTGCGAACGAACGATCTGCGAACGAACGATCTGCGAACGAACGATCTGCGAACGAACGAACTGCGAACGAACGATCTGCGAACGAACGATAGATCTGCGAACGAATGATCTGCGAACGAATGATCTGCGAACTAAAGAACTGCGAACGAATGATCTGCGAACGAAAGATCTGCGAACGAATGATCTGCGAACGAATGATCTGCGAACGAATGATCTGCGAACGAATGATCTGCGAACGAACGATCTGCGAACGAACGATCTGCGAACGAACGATCTGCGAACGAAAGATCTGCGAACGAATGATCTGCGAACGAATGATCTGCGAACGAATGATCTGCGAACTAAAGATCTGCGAACGAATGATCTGCGAACTAAAGAACTGCGAACGAATGATCTGCGAACGAAAGATCTGCGAACGAATGATCTGCGAACGAAAGAACTGCGAACGAAAGAACTGCGAACTAATGATCTGCGAACGAAAGAACTGCGAACGAATGATCTGCGAACGAATGATCTGCGAACGAAAGATCTGCGAACGAAAGAACTGCGAACGAACGATCTGCGAACGAAAGAACTGCGAACGAAAGAACTGCGAACGAAAGAACTGCGAACGAAAGAACTGCGAACGAATGATCTGCGAACGAATGATCTGCGAACGAAAGAACTGCGAACGAAAGAACTGCGAACGAAAGAACTGCGAACGAAAGATCTGCGAACGAAAGATCTGCGAACGAAAGATCTGCGAACGAACGATCTGCGAACGAACGATCTGCGAACGAACGATCTGCGAACGAACGATCTGCGAACGAACGATCTGCGAACGAAAGAACTGCGAACGAAAGAACTGCGAACGAATGATCTGCGAACGAAAGATCTGCGAACGAATGATCTGCGAACGAAAGATCTGCGAACGAAAGATCTGCGAACGAAAGATCTGCGAACGAACGATCTGCGAACGAACGATCTGCGAACGAACGATCTGCGAACGAACGATCTGCGAACGAAAGAACTGCGAACGAAAGATCTGCGAACGAACGACCCGCAAATTAAAGATCTGCGAACAAAAATAATCGTTAACTGCAACACAGCGTAGGTCGCGAGTAAAGAATCAGTTTACACTTTCAGTCAGAGTCAGACATTGACCGAAACCCGTTGACTTTCTCTTTTGCAGATATTACTTCCCCACGTACGAGAATGATGCGCTGCTGTGCACGCTCTCGGACAGCGACGAGGGCGAAGGAGACGGCGTGCCGGTGATCGCCGAGGACATCGCCAACCTCAGGGCCTTGAAACAGAACAGCGTCCTCAACCAACTCCTCAAGAACAGAGCCACGTGAGCGCGAGAACTAGAGACTTCGCCAAAACGACACCTCTGTTTCCAATGAGGTATTTAGGCGAGTTCCGTCAGCAGCGGGAATGAACAAAGAAAAAAAATGAATAAATGAAGCCCTTGGGCAACGTGACTGCTGCACTAATAGAGCTATGCGTCCATTGTGAACATAATTTCCGTGCAGAAGGAGTCGGGTGATTGCTTTAGGGGACTTCTAAACTGTTTAAGAGAAGTGCGGAAATGTACCTGTGCCGAGAAAATCCGGGGGAAATTGAAATAAATGTTTGAGGCTCAGCGAAGATGAAACAAGCGTGAATAAAAAAAGAATACAACTCCATGCATGTTTTTTTTTTGTTTTCTTATGAGGGTACAGAAATAGAACCTCTCAAAAAAGTTAATTCTGCAAAATGTTTCCTTTCAAAGCAACAAAAAATGTCTAAAAGTGTCTAAGAATTGTAATTTCATCAAAATCATGAATGTTATTATTAACCCTTAAATACTGTATTGAAATTACACTAATATATTTTGTCATTATCGCACCGGTTCATGGATGGAATATATCAGGAGCAAGTGAATATTGTGTCCTCAAATGTATAAAAAAAAGCTGAAAAAATGTGTAAATATTTAGAATGTATTTACCGTATTTTCCGGACTATAAGTCGCACTGGAGTATAAGTCGCACCAGCCAAAAAATGCACAATAGAGAAGAAAAAAACATATATAAGTTGCACTGGAGTATGAAATGCGGTTGCAAGTGTGAAAATAATAAATAATATCACATACAAGTCCCTCCAGAGTATAAGTATATAAGTATAAATATAAGTATAAGTTGCACCCTGGCCAAAATTATGAAAAAAAAGTGCTATTAATAGTCTGGAAAATACGGTATTTACTTTTACCGCAGGCAGTGGTCAGTATCAAAGCTGGTTTAGATCTGGTTTAGTCCTGATCGTGGGTTAAGTCGTGTTCATAACGTTGTGCTTGCTCCATCTACGTAGTTGTGAGGCCAACGTGGACAAATCCTCTGCATGTTTAATTTCAGATAAATATTTAAGTTGGACCCAGTTTTTGCACATCAAATGCCTTGACGAGCCATTTTAAAAAGTGCAGACGAAGTCACTTTGATTCTTTAGATTCAGCAGTTTGAGCTCGATGTCCTTCTGGCAAAGAAAGACAAGATTCTGCAATAGAATCTTAATTTTTTTTCCAAAACACACAAACTTCGGGGAACAGCTGTGTTTAGTCAGATGAAAGTTACGATCTAAAAGATGTTTTGTGTTCAAATGTAAGTTTCTTAACCGTGTCAATACATTACTTGAATACAGTAAATGATAAATAATAATTAAATACCTGAGCTTTTTAAGAGAGGGTAATTGTAATTGTTACACATATATTAATAAATGAATAAGTTTGTATTTTGTGTTTTGGTTCTCATGCTCTGTTCTGATCAGAAAAAGCAGAATGAGGCTGATCCTACAGCTAAATCCAGTTTGTAATTAACCCAAGAGTGAGTCCACAGTTTCAGCTCTAGTTGTGGCTGTATTACAGTTTTTAAACCTGGAGGAGCTCATTCAATACTAACTAAAGTACACTTACATTTACTGCTCTTTAGATGGTTAATAAGGGCTCTTTGCCACCACACAACGTAATCTTTCTGGTTGTATTAGTGAACACAGGGCTGCCGAACCTCCAGGGGAAATATGTTCTTCATAGACTAAAAAGCCGTGCTCAAGCTGCCCAGGGTCGGTGCATTGTTGACTTGTTGGTCACATGAACATTGGACATTTTACACAAATTAATCCACGTTATAGCATGTTTTGGCGGCCAGACTTTTCCCTCGTTCTCCACTTAAGGAAACAGTTATCGCTCGAAGTGCGAATACAACGGAAGTGCGATTACAACGGAAGTGCGATTACAACGGAAGTGCGATTACAACGGAAGTGCGATTACAACGGAAGTGCGATTACAACGGTAGTGGTGATCGGTTCAACGCGTCGCATCGGAGGAGCGAGGCTGCAAGTACAAAATGGGCAAGGACTGGTGTGTATGATTATTAGAATTATCCCAATGCGCGCAAGTGTGCACCAGTCACTGTGTCGTGCATTACAACAAAACAAAAAACAGTCCCTTTTTTAGACTTTATTCTTCAGACTTAATTTTTTTTGCGCAACCGAGACGCAGACCAGAAGGGATGTAATACAGCAGCAGGAGCTTAGTGACACAACAGCAGAGTTTTGCGAACACAAAACACATACTTTGAAAACTACAGTAGGTGGTGGTAAATGTTGTTTCTTTTAATGGCGGTCGGCAGCCAACTGAAAAGGTGCATTCACCGACACCTACTGTGGTTGTACGTCTTCAAAGTAGAAAGAAAAGAGAAAAATGTTTTGTTGTTGTTGTTGTTTTATGGCGGTTGGCATCCAATTGTTGCATTACCGCCAGACTTTATTCCTCAGACTTTTCGTAGTCCTCAGACTGTCGTAGTCCGTAAAAGTACTCCTTCCATTGCTTTGGTGTTACAAAGCCCATGAGGTCATGATATGTCTTTGTGACTAGAATAGTTGTTGTTGTTGTTGTTGTTGTTGTTGTTGTTGTTGTTGTTGTTGTTGTTGTTGTTGTTGTTGTTGTTGTTGTTGTTGTTGTTGTTGTTGTTGTTGTTGTTGTTGTTGTTGTTGTTGTTGTTGTTGTTGTTGTTGTTGTTTTATGGCGGTTGGCATCCAATTGTTGTTGTTGTTGTTGTTGTTGTTGTTTTATGGCGGTTGGCATCCAAGTGTTGCATTACCGCCAGACTTTATTCCTCAGGCATCCAAGTGTTGCATTACCGCCAGACTGTATTCCTCAGACTTTGTCGTAGTCCTCAGACTCTGTCGTAGTCCGTAAAAGTACTCCTTCCATTGCTTTGGTGTTACAAAGCCCATGAGGTCATGACATGCCTTTGTGACTAGAATAGTTGTTGTTGTTTCAGAGACCGACCGGCTTTATTCCAGGGAGACTCTTCTTCATCTTCCTCTCCTTCTTTGACGTTCGGTGCTTCCACCGTACAGCTTTATTCTTTAGGCTTCATTCTATAGGCTTTAATATTTCCACTGATGTCGCTGCTTGGTAGCCGTGCGTCTGCGAGACTGGGCGAGGGCAGGAGACCACCCCCACCCCCATCTCGTCACTCTGATCACTCTGACTCCCCAAAAGCAGACCCCCATCACTCCGACTCCCATTTAGCGCCTTTAGCCTGTTTTCTATATCTGCCCAATCAAGCTCCTTTGTTCCAAGGAATCTCCCTGCAGCTTTAGCAATGATCCTGATCCTTTCAGTTCTGCTTTGAGTCTGAGCAGCACAGTTTACAACATCCACCATAAAGAGTACAAAATCCTCTCTATCCACAACCAGGGTATTCTCATTAATTCTGGAACCTGCACACTTGGGACCTCCACTCTTGAAACCTTCACACTTCTTGGGAGCCACGCTGGCCTTTCTCATTTCGCCCTGGCTGGGAGCAGCGCTGGCTCCTCTCTCTGTATTTACTCTAAACTCGTTACTTGAAACTTTCTTGACTGCATCTGCATAGGATATACCTTGAGAGACCTTTATTTTCTGCACCTCAGCAGCTCTTTTGCTAAACCTGCATCCCCCGTAGGCAGAGCTATGTTCTTCCCCACAGTTACAGCACTTCAGTTTTGCTCCCACGTCACACTTCCCATACTCGTGATCTCCTGCACATTTACCACATCTTTGGCTCCCTCTACAGACCGCTGCAATATGCCCAAAGCGCTGGCACTTAAAGCAACGCAGGGGCGGTGGAACATATGGCCTAACGTCATGGCACATGAACCCAATGAACACCTTACTAGGCAGGCACCTCCCTTCAAGTGTTACCATTACCGACAAGCTGTCACATCTTACCAAAGACCGGGTCACCTTCAACCGCCTAGCGTCCACCACCGTTGTTGTTTTATGGCAGTTGGCATCCAAGTGTTGCATTACCGCCAGACTTTATTCCTCAGACTTTTCGTAGTCCTCAGACTCTGTCGTAGTCCGTAAAAGTACTCCTTCCATTGCTTTGGTGTTACAAAGCCCATGAGGTCATGACATGCCTTTGTGACTAGAATAGTTGTTGTTGTTTCAGAGACCGACCGGCTTTATTCCAGGGAGACTCTTCTTCATCTTCCTCTCCTTCTTTGACGTTCGGTGCTTCCACCGTACAGCTTTATTCTTTAGGCTTCATTCTATAGGCTTTAATATTTCCACTGATGTCGCTGCTTGGTAGCCGTGCGTCTGCGAGACTGGGCGAGGGCAGGAGACCACCCCCACCCCCATCTCGTCACTCTGATCACTCTGACTCCCCAAAAGCAGACCCCCATCACTCCGACTCCCATTTAGCGCCTTTAGCCTGTTTTCTATATCTGCCCAATCAAGCTCCTTTGTTCCAAGGAATCTCCCTGCAGCTTTAGCAATGATCCTGATCCTTTCAGTTCTGCTTTGAGTCTGAGCAGCACAGTTTACAACATCCACCATAAAGAGTACAAAATCCTCTCTATCCACAACCAGGGTATTCTCATTAATTCTGGAACCTGCACACTTGGGACCTCCACTCTTGAAACCTTCACACTTCTTGGGAGCCACGCTGGCCTTTCTCATTTCGCCCTGGCTGGGAGCAGCGCTGGCTCCTCTCTCTGTATTTACTCTAAACTCGTTACTTGAAACTTTCTTGACTGCATCTGCATAGGATATACCTTGAGAGACCTTTATTTTCTGCACCTCAGCAGCTCTTTTGCTAAACCTGCATCCCCCGTAGGCAGAGCTATGTTCTTCCCCACAGTTACAGCACTTCAGTTTTGCTCCCACGTCACACTTCCCATACTCGTGATCTCCTGCACATTTACCACATCTTTGGCTCCCTCTACAGACCGCTGCAATATGCCCAAAGCGCTGGCACTTAAAGCAACGCAGGGGCGGTGGAACATATGGCCTAACGTCATGGCACATGAACCCAATGAACACCTTACTAGGCAGGCACCTCCCTTCAAGTGTTACCATTACCGACAAGCTGTCACATCTTACCAAAGACCGGGTCACCTTCAACCGCCTAGCGTCCACCACCGTTGTTGTTTTATGGCAGTTGGCATCCAAGTGTTGCATTACCGCCAGACTTTATTCCTCAGACTTTTCGTAGTCCTCAGACTCTGTCGTAGTCCGTAAAAGTACTCCTTCCATTGCTTTGGTGTTACAAAGCCCATGAGGTCATGACATGCCTTTGTGACTAGAATAGTTGTTGTTGTTTCAGAGACCGACCGGCTTTATTCCAGGGAGACTCTTCTTCATCTTCCTCTCCTTCTTTGACGTTCGGTGCTTCCACCGTACAGCTTTATTCTTTAGGCTTCATTCTATAGGCTTTAATATTTCCACTGATGTCGCTGCTTGGTAGCCGTGCGTCTGCGAGACTGGGCGAGGGCAGGAGACCACCCCCACCCCCATCTCGTCACTCTGATCACTCTGACTCCCCAAAAGCAGACCCCCATCACTCCGACTCCCATTTAGCGCCTTTAGCCTGTTTTCTATATCTGCCCAATCAAGCTCCTTTGTTCCAAGGAATCTCCCTGCAGCTTTAGCAATGATCCTGATCCTTTCAGTTCTGCTTTGAGTCTGAGCAGCACAGTTTACAACATCCACCATAAAGAGTACAAAATCCTCTCTATCCACAACCAGGGTATTCTCATTAATTCTGGAACCTGCACACTTGGGACCTCCACTCTTGAAACCTTCACACTTCTTGGGAGCCACGCTGGCCTTTCTCATTTCGCCCTGGCTGGGAGCAGCGCTGGCTCCTCTCTCTGTATTTACTCTAAACTCGTTACTTGAAACTTTCTTGACTGCATCTGCATAGGATATACCTTGAGAGACCTTTATTTTCTGCACCTCAGCAGCTCTTTTGCTAAACCTGCATCCCCCGTAGGCAGAGCTATGTTCTTCCCCACAGTTACAGCACTTCAGTTTTGCTCCCACGTCACACTTCCCATACTCGTGATCTCCTGCACATTTACCACATCTTTGGCTCCCTCTACAGACCGCTGCAATATGCCCAAAGCGCTGGCACTTAAAGCAACGCAGGGGCGGTGGAACATATGGCCTAACGTCATGGCACATGAACCCAATGAACACCTTACTAGGCAGGCACCTCCCTTCAAGTGTTACCATTACCGACAAGCTGTCACATCTTACCAAAGACCGGGTCACCTTCAACCGCCTAGCGTCCACCACCGTTGTTGTTTTATGGCAGTTGGCATCCAAGTGTTGCATTACCGCCAGACTTTATTCCTCAGACTTTTCGTAGTCCTCAGACTCTGTCGTAGTCCGTAAAAGTACTCCTTCCATTGCTTTGGTGTTACAAAGCCCATGAGGTCATGATATGTCTTTGTGACTAGAATAGTTGTTGTTGTTTCAGAGACCAACCGGCTTTATTCCAGGGAGACTCTTCTTCATCTTCCTCTCCTTCTTTGACGTTCGGTGCTTCCACCGTACAGCTTTATTCTTTATTCTTTGCATTACCGCCAGACTTTATTCTTCAGACTTTGTTGTATTCTTTAGAAGTTCTTCTTCCATTACTTTGCCTTCAAAGCAAATAATATGTAAATAAAAGAACACATTGCTCACATGGAAGCACTTTAAAGTAAACACACTTCAAAGCAAATACACAGTAGGTGACAGCCCTGGACTAAAACTGTGAGGAGACCTTGCTCAACACCCGGTCTGGAGAGACGGGAGATGGCGGAGGAGAGTGGATCGGGGATGGAAGACATTCTGGACGGCGTGGAGGAGCAGCCTTTTCTGCCTGCACGTGCCCGGAAACGTAAAAAGTCCCTTAGCTCGTCCGAGGGTTCTGGGAATGAGCAGCAGGATGAGGCTGAAGCTATTGATATCCGGGGTGAGAGCAGAGACTGTAAGGTGATCATAAAGCTTGCACAGGATAGTGCATCCTTTAAGGAGTGGAATTCAGTGGCATTGTCAAAGAGCCTAACTGTAGCTGTGGGAGTGATCAAGAGTGCGAGTGTCCTTAGAGATGGCTCGCTGCTGGTCGTGTGCAAGGACGCGGCTCAGCAACGGAAGGCGATTGGAACTAAACGTCTGGGTGGAAAGGACATTCTTGTGTCTGATGCTGAAAGAAACACGGTCAGAGGAGTTATCGTAGGTGTCCCTACGGCGACGTCTGTGGATGAAGTTAAGGAGAATTTGACTGGAGTTACGGTGGTGGACGCTGGGCGTTTGAGGGTGACCCGGTTTGGGGTAAGGTGTGACAGCTTGTCGGTGGTGGTGGCACTTGAAGGGAGGTGCCTGCCTAGTGAGGTGTTCATTGGGTGCATGTGCTATGGCGTCGGGCCGTGTGTTCCGCCGCCCCTGCGTTGCTTTGGGTGCCAGCGCTTTGGGCATGTTGCGGCGGTCTGTAGAGGGAAGCAAAGATGTGGTGGATGTGCAGGAGATCATGAGTGTGGGAGGTGTGACGTGGGTGCGGGGCTGGGGTGCTGTGGCTGTGGGGAGGAGCATGGCTCTGCCTGCGGGGGATGCAGGTTTGGCGGAGGAGCTGCTGAGGTGCAGGAAATGAAGGTCTCTCGGGATGTATCCTGTGCAGATGCAGTCAAGAGAGTTTCAGTGGCGCGACCACCCCCACCCCCATCCCGCCACCCCGACCACTCCGACTCCCCAAAAGCAGACCCCCACCACTCCGACCCCCATCCAGCGCCCCCAGCCCGCCCTCCATATCTGCCCAATCAAGCTCCCCCGCTCCAAGGAATCCCCCTGCAGCCCCAGCAACGATCCTGATCCTTTCAGCCCCGCCCCGAGTCCGAGCAGCACAGTCCACAACACCCACCACAAAGAGCACAAAATCCTCCCCATCCACAACCAGGGCACTCTCATCAATTCTGGAACCTGCACACCTGGGACCTCCACCCCCGAAACCCCCACACTTCCCGGGAGCCACGCTGGCCCCCCTCACCTCGCCCCGGCTGTCCTGTCCTCGTCCAGTCTCGTAGACGCACGGCTACCAAGCAGCGACATCAGTGGAAATATTAAAGCCTGTAGAATGAAGCCTAAAGAATAAAGCTGTACGGTGGAAGCACCGAACGTCAAAGAAGGAGAGGAAGATGAAGAAGAGTCTCCCTGGAATAAAGCCGGTTGTTGTCTGAAACAACAACAACTATTCTAGTCACAAAGACATATCATGACCTCATGGGCTTTGTAACACCAAAGCAATGGAAGGAGTACTTTTACGGACTACGACAGAGTCTGAGGACTACGACAAAGTCTGAGGAATAAAGTCTGGCGGTAATGCAACACTTGGATGCCAGCCGCCATAAAACAACAACAACAACAACAACAGTAGGTGACGTAAAAGAGAGAAAGAGGGAGAGAAAGATAGAGAGTCTAAAGAAGAAGAAGAAATCTGGCGGCATAGCACATACTTTGAAGACATACAACTACAGTGGGTGGCGATAAGTGCACCTTTTCAGTTGGCAACACTTGGATACCAACTGCAATAAAACCGAAGAAGTAGAAGAAGTTGGCTGCCATTAAAAGTAACGCAACATCAATCGATTCTTTTTTTTTTTAAAGACAAGTCCTCTGCAAAGACGAGACACTTTATAGTCGAGCTACAGAAGTACATACTAGTTATTTTAAGAAGTACATACTAGTTATTTTAAGAAGTACATACTAGTTATTTTAAGAAGTACATACTAGTTACTTTAGCACAGTTGTAACACAAATGGTAAACTCTTTACCACAAAAGATGACAAGTTCACAGGATTGGAAAAAAAAGAGTGACTACAAGAATGAGATTTGTGGGGTTAAAATGGGGGTGACGCAGAACAGCAATGGTAAAATCCAGTGGTGTGAACCATCTCTGCAGCAAGAGACAGAAACACTTGCTGGTACTATGCAGGTCACATCAGACAATAGTGACACCTTCATACCTGACGTCGCCGAGGGAGATGCATCAGCCCACCAGGAAATGACATCAACAATCCAAGAGGAAACTGTACAAAACATTGTCAACCAGGAGGATACATCAGCGCATTCGAAAGGCAACGCATGCAGCATAGAAGAGAAGGTTCAGACTTTATCAGTGGACCTACTCCCTCTTAAAGGCACCGAAGAAACATCTGCAGACAATGAGGAAACTCGAGCTGTACCATCACTGTTACCTTCAAATGACTGGGACATTTCCCTTGAACATCAGCAGCTGCTTGATGTTACCCCGGGCGCAACATCTCAAATGGAGGAATTGGAGCACAGAGTGAACCTACAGAGGCTGCCTGCTGATGTCCTGCCCATGTTGGCAGCAATGGGGGTGATAGAGTACAACAATGGTAAAATCCAGTGGTGTGAATCATCTCTGCAGAAAGAGAAAGAAACACCTGCTGGTATTGTGGAGGTCACGTCAGAAATTAGTGACACTTTCATACCTGATGTCACCTGTGAAGATGCAACAGCGTCCCAGGAACTTAAAAATGGACCAGATGTTTCCCTGGACCAGACACCAAAAGAGGAGGATCAGACTTTACCTGTGGGCCTGCTCCCTCTTAAAGGCACTGAAGAAACATCTTTAGATCAAGCTGAAACATCACTTGAAATTGTACCTTCAAATGACTGGGACATTTCCCCTGAACATCAGCAGCTGCTTGACGTTATCCAGGGGGCCACATCTTTCATGGGGGTGATCGCTGAAGATAATGGTATCGTTGAAAATCTCTCAGCAGTGTGTGAAACAGAGGTGTGTGACGTGTCCAGGGCTGAGCCTGTGATACGTCCAGAGGCTCTCTACCTGATACCCGCCTTGGTTCAAAAAGTCTTGAAAATGGCAGGAGCAGGCGGCTATTTTGGCCGTACCTTGATCATCGTCCAGCTCCACAGTAAGATCAAAGCGCAGCTCATTGTTGAGGGACGATGTAAAATCAAAGTGAAAGACTTAGAAAAAATTGGCAGAAAAGCGGGCAAACGTCTAATAAAGGAATATGGCTCCGCTGACGTAGTTCTGAGGGCTCTTCGGGATCCAGACACTGCAGAGTTGGAAGCAGCTATTGTGAACCATCTCAACACTGAGCTGAGAGCCTTCCAGAACGGGCCCAAGTTTGTCCTGGCATGCTTCTTCTCCAGAGTGAAGAGGGCCTTCACCAGTCATTAGGCACCCGACCGGGAGGACCAGCATTTCAACCAATTTGGAAGAAGTCTTTTTGGTTTTCTTCAAGATGTGTGACAGTTTCGATCGTAACGGTGCCGATTAAACGCAGCTTTGGAGTAAGTTTGCAGGCTCGTTTCTCTCTTTCCACATGTCTACTGCAGAAGCCTGGCACCTAGAGTAAAGTGCAGTAACGACACAGACTTCCATTCCAACATTTCATTAACAAGCATGTGTTTAAATGGACTTAATTTGAAGGAATATTTGATTTCTTCATGAGAAATCAAATGTGTGTTAAAGTGCATTAATGTCACATTGGTCACATGGTAAGACAGGTTTCAGAAGTAGTAAAGTCGCAGTGCCCAAAGAAGAAGAAGTCTAAGATGTACAACTACAGTGGGTGCCAGTCGGGTTAAGTGTCTTGCCCAAGGACACAACGGCAGTATTCACCGGAGGCAGCTGCAGTCGCACCGCCAACCTTCAGATCAGAAGACAAGTACTCTACCACTGAGCTACTGCCACATTGACAACTCCTGGAAGAAGGAATTACACTGACATTGGTCCCACTGCTGCATCTTGTTTTGTTTTTTTGAATATAACCAAAGCAGTCATTCATGTTAGTGCTTATGTTTATTTTCATTTGTTTTGATATAATTCAATATTTTTGATACTCATCATTGTTGATCTTCATAATTATGTGTTGTTTATTTAGTTTGGGTTATGCAGCTTTAAGGCTGTGAAATCCGGAAAATACCAACGTATTAAACATTACAAATCATCCTCCATAAAGAAAATGAAATGTTTGACTCGTTCAGAGCGTGCAGGCTCCTGGAGGAATCTGATGACCCGAAAAGTACAGACCATACAAAAATGCCCTTGTAACTCATGTTACTTTGATTGTAATATGTACTACATATCATATTACTTGTTGCTCAAACAAATAAAATAAACTAATGGTTCACTATGTCAATCAAATCAACCAAGCAATTTAAACCTGGTTCTGTCAATTTTTCAGATTTAAATGTCCCAAATATGTGTTATTTCATTTTTACATTTTTACATCATTTTTATGTTTAAATTATATATATATATATTTTTCCTATTCACCTGCAGTCTTGCCTTAAACCAGAATTTCACAGCTCTTACGTTTTAGACAGTAAGAAAAAAAAAAAACGTTTTAAAATGTTCAAATAATGGTAAAAAGTGAGAGAAGTAAAAAGTCATGTCATAATAATTGCAGATGTCAGTTTGCAGCCTGCTTGGTGCTCTTGATGTCGGTTTGCTTGGTGCTCTTGTTCTTGTTCGGGACGATGTTTTGTGCTGCTTTTCCAAGTGAAACCTGTCGAATGCTGGATCCAAACTGCAGCGTGCTCAGAGTCTCTGCCACATCCTCCACATCGGGACTGACGTTCACAAAAACACAGCACTGAAACACACAACAGTCTGGTCTGTGATACATTTTAAGTATGTATTTTCCCTTATATTGAGTGGATGAGTCCTGGTCTTGAGCTGGTTTAATTTCAGGATTAGTCCCAGTTACGTTTTCATGTGGTGTTAGTCATTTATCTTAAGTCAAACAAGTTCCTGCAAGACAAGAATACATACAGAATACATAAAAAAAAATCCCACAAAAACGACAGTATAGCGTAAAACACGTACTTTGAAGATGTCGTACAGCTACAGTAGGTGGCTGTAAATGCACCTTTTCAAATTTCTGCCAACCGCGCCATTAAAACTAACACCACAACAACAAAACGAAAGCAATGCCAAGAATCAAACAAACAATATCTACAAAATGATCATTGAATGACGAAAAGACTACATACGCTACAATTACTAGAACTACTAGCACTCTAAATGTACGAAAAAATATCTACAAAACTACAAACCTGGAAACTTACAATTACTATAACTCTAAAAGTACGAAAATGAACTGCAACGAAGTACTACAACATAAAACTGAAAATACCTCTAAAAATACAAAAATGTACTGCAACGAAGTACTACAACATAAAACTGAAAATACTTCTAAAAATACAAATATGTACTGCAACGTAGTACTGCAACATAAAACTGAAAATACTGATTACTAGGATTCTGCGATGACATCACAAGGCACCAACATTCTGCCACTCTAGGGAAAAGAATCACAAACAAACAATATCTCCAAAATTAACTTCAAAACGACGAAAATCGGACAAGAAATGCAACCTGTGAAGCTTGCCAAAAAACGGAGGGAAAAGAAAATTAAGAGTTACAAGAACTAATTGTGACCGTGTAATGCAATACATAGTCAGTCACAGGCAGTCATTGAACAACATACTGCGCAGCACTCATGTGTGTAATGAACTGGTTGGTGTCTCCATCGCCGGAGTCTGAGATACATTGTTTTAAAGTTAAAGTTGAATGTCAGAGTGGATCAGTGCCTCATTGATCTCTTGGTAATGATGAACCACTTGACCATCACAGTATCTCCAGCAGATGCCTGTGGGTAGCTTCAGGAAACAGTTGTGTTGTGAAGTTGTCACGGATACAACTTTCAAATCTGATGATGTTTTGTGTTCAAATGTGTGTTTACATTTCTTAACTGTAACTATACATTACTTGTATCCAGTAAATGACAAATAATCAAATACCTTTTTTAAGAAACCTCTAATGTCAGGTGTTTTTTTTAAAAGGATTTTTTGGCCACAAGGCTTAATTCAGCGTGAAATGGGGATGAGAGAAGGGAGGACATGCAGAAAATTGTTGGATTTGAACTTGGACGCCTTAACCACTTGACCACCAGGCAGCACTACACTGCATTATAAAATATGAATTACATATTTATTTGAAAGGCTGTTTTATTATAGCATAGTAGTTTTCACGTGGGATGAATGTACATAATAAGTACATGAATATGGTGTGTTATATATGTAGTGTGTGGGACTGACCTTGGCGTCTCCGCTGAGCGACGGCTGCAGGAGGTGAGTGAGTTTAGAGTTTCTGAACGGGACGTGGAGAGCGTTACACTTCAGAGCACCGAACACCTGAGAAAAAAACAACAACATTGTATTCATACTGTTGAGGTACATTGTCCTTTTAGGGAAATTCATCCTCTGCACACTTCAATTCCACCGGTGCAACATTTTAGGATATTTTAGCCCAAAAAGATTATCTTCTTTTAACTCTCCATATGCAATACATGAAGAAATAAGTCAAGTCATAAGTAAAAAATATACTTAGTCTATATATGACAGGTATGGGTCCTTTTCCCCCTTCTTTCTCTCGCTCTCTTTCTTTCTCTGTGTTTCCCCCTCTTTCTTTTTTAAAAATTTATTATTCTTATTTTTTTTTTTTTTATGGTATAGCGTGGAACACATACTTTGAAGACGTACAAGTGCAGAAACTTACAACTACAGTAGGTGGCAGTAAAGCATCTTTTCAGCTTTTGACGCCATTAAAATTAACACCACAACAACAACAGCAACAAGGTTCTTCTATTTTTCTACTTTTGACTTAGTTTGGTGGTAGAGAACATTTGCTAAATATTTATCACAGTTTGACATCCGTTAAAGGTGGAATGGACGATTTTTTTCAGCAATTTTTTTATCATATTTCCTCGTGGCGTGGATAAATCATTTGTCCTGCCACGTATCAATCATAAAACGCACCTATCGCTCACCTGCAGCCGCGTCAGGCTCGTCCCCACGTTTCCGCGTGCCTAAGCGCATGGATCTATCATAATATAGTTCCCTCAGTGTACGGGGCAAAATGAAGACGGAGAAAGACAGTTCGAGCTGACGCAGAAGTGGACAGAAATCTACGGGAGACGAGAGATGTGATGCGATCCGTTACGCTAATAAACAAACGCACGTGTGTGTTGTATCAGTCCGCACGGGGGAGTGCGCATGCGCACTTCCGCCTGCGTTCTCAAATCGCCGAAAAATCGTCCATTGCGCCTTTAAGTTAAAGTTTGTGAATACATTTGGAAAAATAAGGGTTTGATAATATTAAACCCTTATTTTCTTCCTGTAATACTTCCTGGAATATTATTCCTGGAAGTAGAGCCAAGTTCTAAAACAGAACCCCTCTGTGATGTCATCAAGGTGCGACGTGCCACTGAGACAATTTACACTGAACTGACACACTTTTCTGCCAGTTTAAATTATTATTCAACAACATAAATGTGTTAAATGGTATTATTGTTCGTCAAATCATAACTATTGTGTAATTTATATGGATTTTGGCTCTTGTTTTCAATATGGTTGCTCGGTAACCGTGGCGGAATTACCTCTATGTCATATTTTCTGGCCATGTCTTACCAGGAAGTAACATTATAAACTTGGTCAAACAAAATGGTCAAACCGGGGACAAATTGACAGAATAGTAAAACCTGAAATATAATCATGTTCAGTACATTTTAGTGAAATGTAGAGTCTAAAGGTCTAAAATGTCACGTAGACTGTGAGGCGTTTTGTACCTGTCCCAGAGCCGTCAGAGACTTGTTGATGGCCGCCGCCTCCACCAGCCTTTGTCCCGTGGCCTCGGTTTTGGAGATTCGCTCGGATCCGGCCAAATCACACAGCGTCAGCGCGCCCCTAGAGGTGAGTCCCGACACTTCATCTGAGCCCTCCACCTCCAGAGCCACCACCAGGTGAGAGCGGGAACTGCAGCGTCGCCACAACATCACAAGTGTGTGTGTGTGTGTGTGTGTGCGTGTGCGTGCGTGTGCGTGTGCGTGCGTGTGTGTGTGTGTGTGTGCGTGTGCGTGCGTGTGTGTGTGTGTGTGTCTCACTAACAAAGGAACTTACTCTGGTGATTCGGTGCAACATACAACAATGAACCATGATAAAAAACAAGATATGTAGAATGAACAAGAGCATGCATTGAAGAAAAACAATTTAAATTTACTATAAGTCAAAAATAAAAATAGGTACACAAGATTTACAGTTAAATGTACAGATGTAGTGCATAAAGTGATTGATTAAATTGTAGTTAAAGTGACAATGTTTAAGAAGTCCAACGACAGAGTGAAATAAACTGTTCTTGTGATGTAAAGCATTGCAGGACTACTTAAACATGCACGTATGTATGTGAGTGAGTGAAGTAAGTAAACTTAATTTGTTTAGTGCTTTTTACAGTGATATTGTCAAAAAGCGTGTCACAGTAAGTGTTAAAGAGCGAAGCGTGAACGGGCCTCTGAACACGGCCACAGACAGAGCAGCAGTGGGAGAAGAAGAACCAAGCTTCCTGCAGTACTGCTCAGTGACCTGTAGAGGCCACTAAAAGACACAGCAGCAGAAGTGAGGGGAAAACAGGCTTATTTGGATATATTTTAGAATAATTCATATATAGTTGTGTGACACGGTAATTTGAGATTGTATTGGCCAATCACTGATAGCCTTGATTGCCCTGGCTGCACACCACTGGTTTATTGTTAGTATCTCTGTAATTACTGGGTCTATTCACATGAAAAGGACTATTCACAAGTTGAATAATCAAGCACAAGTTGAATAATCAAACATGAATAACGTGTTCCTTCGGTCAGTGTTGATTGTGTATCTTTAGCACCAAACCAACCTCTGCGTGTTCATCTTGGTGGCAGCGATCTTGCGGTTCTTCTCTCCTGTTTCCATGGCGTTGAGGATGTCGGTCTCGGTCCGGACTTGGACTTGGGTCAGACCTGGGACCGACACGGACTTGCCCTGGACGCGCAAGTCCAGAGCAGAGCTAGGGTTCTTGGACAAAAGGTCGTTCAAAGTCTCATTGTAGATTTCCAGCATCGAAATCTGGGGGACCGGACATATGTTTTATCAACAACTAGAACAAATAATAATCATAGCTAAATTCTGTCTGACATGTAACGGCATTTGTGGTCAACTACACAGCTTTCAGATCGGATTCTCCCTAAATTGACCCCCAGTTCAAACTGAAGTTGTTTCTGAACACAAAGTAGTTCTGGCCTGTACTTTTCTGATTTAATCGAAACGTCGATTTTCTTATAATTATAAAGAGGAACAAAGCTGTGGTTGGCGGTCTGGAATGATAGACAGTGGATTTTCTTTTCAGATATAATTTTTTAGGCTCATTGGGGCGGAAGCAGCTCAGTTTGTAAAGTTGCCGTGTGAATATGTGGGTTCCTTGAATGTAGAAAAGTGCTATACTGTACATTTGTTTCTATGCCCTGGAGTTCCTTTTTATCAAATGGACTAAAATGACTAAATAAAGATGAATTCTTAGGGTTTTGCTGTCAAAACTTACCTTTAAAGTGTACGTCACCTTTTCCTTTTCCGAACATATGCGTAGCAGTTCCCGTATGGACCTGTAGGGGGAAAGACTCAGTCAGACTTCACACCTGAGCCTTTAACTCCACTACTGGTAATACTAATCCATGTTTGGAAACTCTACCAGCTCAATGCAAACTGACACTGACTATTCTGGACGTGACTCGAGCTCATTCAATATTGACCAAAGGACAGTTAAGTCAGATAAAGGCGGTTAATACAGGGTCTTTGTTTAGTGTTTGCTGTGGGATGGACATTTACATCATCTTGTGCTTCTGTAAGTCCTGAAGACAGTGGACAGAGGATCATGGATAAGATGAGAACATACAAGGACAGCTCAGGTTAGATGTTTTAGAGGTAAAGTTAGAGAGGAAGTATTTAAAAAGTCTCAATTGAAATAATCGTTTTGTCGCCTGCTAAAATACTGGTTAGTTGCAGCGTTAATAGTGAATATATTGTATAAAAAATAGATTTTGAATATCTGGGCAGAAGGATGCTGCGGTCAGAGCTGCAGGAAGAATCAGATCTGTGTTCCCATTTTTGTCGGTCCCTCTCATGTTATTTATTGTTAAATGTTTGTTCTAACATGATCAATCCTTTTCACCTGTTTCTGTCCAGCTGTAAATAGTCTGTGTAAATAGTGTGTATGATGACAGGAAGATAAAAACATCTTTCAGTCAACCTGCCCAGTGATTCTGCAGGTGGAAATGAGCCTAAGGATAAAATCTGTAATATTTACAGTCTTATTTGTCCTTAAATAAATATATAAAAGGAGATTTGGTCTTGCTAATTCCTGGTCAGAGGGCAAAAGCTTACCTTACTCATCTTTGACAGTGGGGAAATTACACGTTATATATACTAGCTCTTAATACACAATAAAGATAGTGGAAACAAGTGTATGTAATTACAAATTGTTAAGTTAAAAATTGTTAAGCTTTACAGGGAATAATATTTGAATTAAAAAAAAATAGTAGTGGTAGTGGCGGCGGCGGTGACAGCAGCAGCACCAGCAGCACCAGCAGCAGCAGCAGCAGCAGCAGCACCAGCAGCAGCACCAGCACCAGCAGCACCAGCACCAGCACCAGCAGCAGCAGCAGCAGCACCAGCAGCAGCACCAGCAGCAGCAGCAGCACCAGCAGCAGCACCAGCAGCAGCAGCAGCAGCAGCAGCACCAGCAGCAGCACCAGCAGCACCAGCACCAGCAGCACCAGCAGCAGCACCAGCAGCAGCA
The DNA here is from genome assembly GCF_026437365.1 of Eucyclogobius newberryi. Lineage (NCBI taxonomy): Eukaryota > Metazoa > Chordata > Actinopteri > Gobiiformes > Gobiidae > Eucyclogobius > Eucyclogobius newberryi. Next base: position 20,386,684 of record NW_027316389.1, read on the forward strand.
CCAGCAGCAGCACCAGCACCAGCAGCAGCAGCAGCAGAAGCAGCAGCAGCAGCACCAGCAGCAGCAGCAGCAGAAGCAGCAGCACCAGCAGCACCAGCACCAGCAGCACCAGCAGCAGCAGCAGCAGCAGCAGCACCAGCAGCAGCAGCAGCAGAAGCAGCAGCACCAGCAGCACCAGCACCAGCAGCACCAGCAGCAGCAGAAGCACCAGCACCAGCAGCAGCAGAAGCAGCAGCACCAGCAGCACCAGCACCAGCAGCACCAGCAGCAGCAGCACCAGCAGCAGCACCAGCACCAGCACCAGCAGCAGCAGCAGCACCAGCAGCAGCAGCAGCAGCAGCAGCACCAGCACCAGCACCAGCAGCAGCAGCAGCAGCAGCAGCACCAGCACCAGCAGCAGCAGAAGCACCAGCAGCAGCAGCAGCAGCACCAGCAGCAGCACCAGCACCAGCAGCACCAGCAGCAGCACCAGCAGCACCAGCACCAGCAGCACCAGCACCAGCAGTAATAATAGTAGCAGTAACAGTTTGTTCTGACCTGATGTTGACCCCGGGCTGCTCCTTGGTGCCCATCATGGTGTAAGTCTTGCCTGATCCGGTTTGACCATAGGCCAGAATACAGACGTTGTATCCGTCCACACAGGAGCTGATGACGGGCAGCGTCCCTGAAAACACCTCCTCCTGAAACACACGCGCTTGGATCTGAGGCTGGTGCTGAGACTAATGCGACCAAGTGATGGACATACGTAGATGTTTATGTACTTCATGATACACAAAATCTAAAGAGGATTCAGCCTCAGTAGCACTTCACTGCTGGATTAAATAAAGTGACATTGAACGAGGGGTCGAACAGAGACCAGAGCACGATTCTAAAACACAAAACACGATTGTGACAGTATGGACAGTAGTAGTAAAGTAGTAGTAACAATTATACTTTTACTTACAATGTTATAGCCATCCTATTACGTTTGTTTTTGTTTTAATCAATCAATCAAAAAAATTCATTTTTGATTGATTTTAAGGATTTTTTTTTTTTCAATGTATTTAATTTTGAATTTAAGTTTTTTAGGATTAGTGAAATTAACTGAGCATTCCTTCCTTTTTTTCTTCTGAATATGTTTAAGCTTTTGCTGAAAACTCACTTGTTTGTTTGCACTGGCTTTTGACACAAGCTAAACACAACATTTGTATTGTCTTGTTTTAACTGATGCATTGAATTGCATTTTTTTTGGAAATATCACTTCACTTGACGAGTTCAGTCTTCCATAATCATCATTAATCCAATTTATTTTTCTAACGCCTAAAAGTGCAGTGCAACTTATATATGTTTTTTTCTTCTCTATTATGCATTTTATGGCTGGTGCGACTTATACTCCAGTGCGACTTATACTCGGCTCTGCCTCACTGTACCTGTGTGCTGCTGGATCCATAAACTTTATCAAACTCAAACTTCTTCTTGCTTCCTCTCTGCACCACGACCACTTCCTGCTCGCCGGCGCCGCCCAAACACGACTCGGTCCCGGCGCTCCTCCGGCATCGGCAGAACACCCGGATGTTCCCCTGCAGCTCCAGCAGTTTGTTGTACAGGCTCTTCCTCTCCGCGGCCTCCCTCCGGTACAGCGACCGCAGCTCGTCCGCTCGCCCCGCGGCGCGCTGCTCCTCCCGGGCCGCCGCCTCGGCCGCCGCCCCGAGCTCCCGCAGCTGGTGCGTCATGTCGGCGAGGCTCTGGCGCACCGTGGAGCGCAGCTGTTTGTTGGACACGTTCAGGTCCCGGGCCAGAGTCCGGACCTGCCGCACTCGGGCCGGGTCCACCGCGGGTCCGGAGGCGGGTTTGAGCGCGGGGACGGACGGGGCCCCGCGGCTGAAAGGTAAAGGGGGTATATGATGCTGAAGTACTGACTTGAGTAGGAGTAAATGTACGAGTTACTGTGCAACATCAGATTCATAATGGGAACGACGAAAGGAAGATATTTATGCTTCAAATCTGGTATTTCCAAAGGTCGGACAAGAAATTAAGGAGCTGCAAGAAACACACACATTTTCGAGTAAATTCATATTGTCAACATAAAAATTTTGTCACTTGTAGATTTACTCGCGGTGGAAAGAGGAACACTTTTAGGATTACTGTTACTTCAATTAAAAATATGTAAGAAGTCCACAAACTACTCCGAGAAGCACAATTTCACAAACAAGTAAATGTGACTGAGTCCTGCCCTCCTCCGACGTAAAAACATTTCATTTCATTTTTACATTCTTACAACAGCGATAGTCAGACGTTATATTTAGTGATCCATTCAAAGTGCGTTTTAAAAGTACTTCCCGAGGATGAGACGAGAGACGTTTCCCACGGGACGAGACACGAGATTGGGTGAGACAAGATTCTGACATGAGATATAATAAATGACTTGTGCCGTTGACAATTTTGAACTCACAATTTTTAACATTTATTTCATGTCTTTGCTGTCATTGTAGAAGTGCTTTTTTGAAACTACGGCTCCTCAGAAACACCTTTTTCCCTGTCCGTGTCACATAAAGAATGAAAAATAAATGTTAACAAAAACATCTTATGGCAATTTATTTTGTTAAATCTTGTGGCACGAGATCTTGCCCTTCCCTAGTAATTACCGTTTAATCATTGCCATAATTATACTTTTAGTTACAATGCTATAGCCATCCTAGTACATTTCTGTTCTCATTTTTTTTTCATTTAATTACAATTTTTGATTGCATGTACTATTTCTTTATTGCTATTCTATGATTTTTCTCTTCTGATTCTATGGATTTAAAACATTTTTAGGATTGGTGAAATTACGTCAGCATTTGATTTTTTTATCTATTTATTTTTTGTATTATCATTCTGGTTGACACTGTTTGTTTGTAAAATTTGCATTATAAAGTGGATTTGAGAATTACAATCAGTCAGTTTATCAGTCTATTCATCTTCCACAACTTGTTTTCAACTAAAACTGTAATTCGCTTTAGCATATACACAGTACACAGACTGGCTGCAGTACATAATGCGTCCGCACCTGAGCAGGGAGCGTATCCTGTCCCGCGCCGCCTGCTGGTCGGCCTCGAGCTCGGCCAGTTTGCGGTTCAGGTGCTGGACCACGTCGTTCAGGTGCCGCACTTCTCTCTTCAGGTGACCGTCCCTGTGGAGGAGCGTCTCCGTCTCCTTCTCTTTGACCCGCAGTTTACGCCGCAGCTCCTCGATCACGCGGTCCCGCTCCAGCAGCGCTCTGAGGCAGGAAGGCAGACATTCAGCAATCTCAGGATTCAGTTCGACTCACGATTCAGGACCTAACGATTCGATTCAGACTCTATTCTGTCACATTCTTGATATTCCGCTCCTTTTATATATATATATATATATATATATATATATATATATATATATATATATATATATATATATATATATATATATATATATATATGTATATATATATATATTCATTGTTCATTGTTTTATTTTTCCTATGTTTTCTAATTTTGTTCATTGACAATGGCAACAAACCTATTTTGATTCTGATTCTGATTCTGAGGTGGGATGGATTAATTAGAATTAATAAATAGAATCAGATTTTGACCGATTTGTGAACAATATTTGAGAGAAATGGGACCTGTATTTAGAAAACCTTTCCTAACTTTGACTTTAGCTCATGATATAATGTTTTTGTTCAGTGTAAGCACCCGTATTTTCCATACTATTAGTCGCACCAGCCAAAAAATGCTTAATAGAGAAGAAAAAAGCATATATAAGTCAATATATATAAGTAAGTATAAGTTGCACCCCAGCCAAAACTATGAAAAAGGGTCCAACTTATAGTCCGGAAATTACGGTAAGTAAATGTTATACAAATAACACCTTTCACAGACAGAAGTCACAAAGTGCTACACAAAAACACAGAATAAAATAATAAAAACACAAAAAAACTTACAGTGAACAATACACAGTCAAATCAGTCCCTAAAGCAACTGTAATTAAAAGGCTCGACTGAATAAAAAGTGTAGTTTCAATACTCGTTTCAGTATTGATTAGCGTGTGACTTTCTATTGCACGGATATAGGTTTTTCAAAATAAAGCACAACCGCCGCAGCTCCACCTGAACGAGTTGAGGTCGGTGCAGTCTCTGGGAGCGGGCTGCAGGAGGATCTCTCCAAACATGGTCAAATAAACGGAAACGACCTCGTCCGAGTCGTAGTTACAGTGTCTGAGCGCCGCTGTTATCTCCTTCTGATCCACCAGGCCGGGCAGCGCTGTCTGCAAACGCAAAACAAACCACTCTGTTAGGCTGCGAACGCCGGTGAGAGGAAAAAACATGTAGGATTGTCACAAAGGATGCGCCCGCAACCAGTCGTGGAAGAAGTGCTTCATTTTGTTAAAGCAAAAGTACAAGATACAACATAAAACATTATTACTGTATTTCCTGGACTAAAAGTTGCACCTTTTTTCATAGTTTTGGCCGGGGTGCGACTTATACTTATATTTATACTTATATACTTATTATATGCAACTTTATTTCATACTCCAGTGCAACTTATATATGTTTTTTTCTTCTCTATTATGCATTTTTTGGCTGGTGCGACTTATACTCCGGAAATACGATATTTAAAGAGGTGTTTTCTAGAGGTAATCCCCTGCAGTTCTGTGGACGCTCACCATGACCTGTTGTACTCGGGCTTTGACAAAGTCCAGGTGGAGTTCCCACTGCAGCGGGAGGATGAGCCACAGTCCAGCCTGAGGGTCCCAGAACCGGCACACGTTCACCCGCTCCTGTAAAACAAGCAGATATTCACAGCTTTCACACTACATAATGGGAATAACAATAATAGGACTAGCACAGCTCTTTCTACAGAGTTAGAGGTATTTTTTTTCATATTTTTTCCAATAATGGGGAGGGTACTTTTGATAGCAGAAAGTAAACGTTTGATTAGTTTTTCTCATTTTAAACAAATCTCATGATCGTGTAAAAGCTTTTTTTTTTAATCACAAAAACAAATGTATAAATGTATGATGTAACCTGGATTGGAAAAAGGCTTGTGTACATGTCACGTGAAATAGTGAGTAGTACTGTACACAGATATCTTATGTATTTCTGAAATTTGCCTGAAATTTTCCACAATTTGTCGTTAATCTTATCTTTCGCCAATTGCATTTGAATAGATTATATGTCAGGGGGGTCTCATTTATAAAACTTTAACAAACGTTGTCAAACTTCTCGTCTCTCTTCTCTCGGATCACCTTCTGCCCCGTTTAAAGTCCAAATTAGAGTTTTTGGACCATTATTGTCTAATTTCTATGTCAAGTTTTCTTTTTATAAATCACAAAATTAACATGGAAACAAACCTACGCAACTTTTTTTGCATGCTTAATAAATGAGACCCCAAAATCTGTGGAAAGAAGCCACGTTTTTCAAGTTTTTGCTATATAAATCCCCGTGATTGAATAAATGCATTAGAGTTTACATTTAATATTTTCCGATTACGGGGAGGTTACTTTTGGTACCAGACATTCAAGATTCAAGAAGTTCAAGAAGTTTAAGATTTTTTTAAGACCCCAACATTGGAGGAAAGAAGCTCCGTTTTTTAAATTTATTTTTTGCTGTTTTTAAACCCCACATTGAATAAATGTAATAGATTTTACATTTAATGGTACGCTGTGGAACATTCCGGGCAAAAGATGAACATCTCCACCTTTACGGAGATTCCCTGACCTGAAACAAGTAAGTCATGACGGTGCCTTTGCCCTTTTAAAAAAAAAAAAAATCAATATTTTTACCAATAATGGGGACTTTACTTTTGGTACCAGAAAGTAAACGTTTAATAAATGTTTGGTCAGGTTAACGTGGAAACTCACTTACGCAACTTTTTTGTACATACGCATGCTTTATAAATTAAACCCCAAAATCTGCGGAAAGAAGACAAGTTATTAAAATTTTTCAAGTTTTTAAAATTTTTCAAGTTTTTCAAGTTTTTCAAGTTTTTCAAGTTTTCTTTTTTGCTATTTAAACACCCATGATTGAATAAATGCAATAGCGTTTACATTGAACGATACACTGTGGAACATTCCGGGCAGAACATGTCCACCTAAGATTCCCTGACCTCAAACCAGTAGGTCATGACGGTGCCTTTGCCCTGGATGAAGGTGCTGCTGGTGCGGTCGTCGTCGCTGAACGCTGGAGGACCTGCACTGCCCGGCTGCTGCTCAAAGCCCTGCAGGAAATACACGTACATGGAAGTATTTAGTCCGAGTAACAGTCTCTGGAGTACAAGCTGACATAATATTGTGTGTGTGTTTTGTGTTTTTACAGAAGACACACCTCAGAGCTGGGAGAAATAAAATGTCCTTGGCTGTACCACTCTTCAGGGAACGACTGTAACTTCTGAAATAAAGAATAAAAAAAAATTGATTTGAACTGACTCAAGGTGATTGTAGTTTATCATTTTTTATTTCAATTAGAGAGAAATGCGGATAAAAACTCTTGCCCAAGGACACAAGGACGTTGCTTTGGTTGGAGCAGGACGCTTGAAATGTCCAAAAATAAGATAAAAGTTATTTTAAGTCTTTATTAACAAAAAATTAAGCAACACACACAGTCAGTTTGCTTTTCTGCGAAGGATGAAAAAAATTGAATAAACACATTTAAAGCAGTGAAATTGTATTTGTAAGTTGTGGAAAAGTAATATATCCGTAGCTGAAAAAAAAAAAAAATGATATTAAAAAAAAAAAACGAGAATATTTGTCCAGTAAAACTTACAAATCTAGACTTTGCCTTCATTAAATCTCATTGTAATGTCTTTTTTAAATAAACAAACAATGTAAAATACAATAGTAAATGTAACTGGGTGGTTTAACTTGGTTTTTCATAATTTGTGATATTTTGTTTACGCTCCACATTTCTGCATTTAGAATATATTTGTTTACAGACTTTTAAAACATTTGTTGCTAATCCGCAGTCCTTTTCCATGTTCCTCTAATATTAGCCTTTTATAAACTATCATTTTATTCTATTAACATTATTTGCACTACTCCAAAACTGCTCCTGTGGCCTTCTCTGCTCTACTTTTCTTTTTACCTGCGTCTCGTCCACATAGACCCTGTTGCCGTGGTGATTGAAGCAGCTGTAGAGCATCCCGTTGTTGTGGAGGAAACTCTCGAAAATTAAGGACAATTCTTCGTTTTCTGTGGCCGCCTCCTGGACACAAACATGATAACTAACATTATTAAAGTGTGTTTCGTAGCTGAGGCCGGAGTGTGTTTCTCACTGATGCCTTTTCCTTTGTCGTCTGTTTGTCGTCGTCGTTGCCGTGGGTTTTCGTCGTCGGGACCTCCACCACATGACTGTCACGAGACTCCACTTTTACCTACGACACGGAGGACAGGGAAAAACACATCTTTGGTCTCGCGTCCTCTGAGATGAGTTTCAAATATTATATATATATTTATATGAATTTTGTAACTGGTTCTTCTTTAAAAAAACAAAACAGTCTTTGTCACAATAAGAGTGTGTTTCAGTTTGTTGCGTTTTTTGAGGAGAAACATTAAGTCGTTTCAAGTCACAGGGCTCAAAGTCCGAGTTGAGTCCCAAATCCTAATCCGTTTTATGATTTAAGTTAAAACTGGAGTTACTGACTTTTCTGTGCGTAAATTAGTGCGTTTTGTGTTTTTCCTCACAGAATATATTGTAAAAGCAGCACTTTGTGATTGAGTTCCTCGCACGTTGCATGTAAAAACAAAGGGTTTCATTTCTCATTAAGGCAGCGCTCTGATTGGCTAAGCTGGGGTGGTCCATCCCAGTTAAAGCTCTTCTAAAACTGTGCACACACTAATAATAATGATGCACTATTGGTTTGTGGGAACTAGGAGCTGTTCTAGTCTGAAATCATTTAAAAAAAAGGTCCACACCTCTGGAGACCGACACGTGGTAGACCTGGAAAAGTCACATATTTAGAAGGTCTATAGATGCTTAACTCCTACGATCTTGTTTGTGTCCTCCTGCCACACTTTTGTTACTTTTTTCTTTTCTATCGACAGGGTCACTGAACAAACACTCGAGTCATATTTTACCTGTGACGTGTCATTGCTCCGCAAAGCAGGTCTGGAGCTGAGGGTCTCAGGCTGCAATTTAAGCCTGGTCTGTCCGGCCTTGGGCATCTCTTCCTCCCGGGCCTCCCCCCTCTCACCCTGGGCCTCCTCCCTCTCACCCCGGGCCTCCCCCCTCTCACCCCCGGCCTCCACCCTCTCACCCCGGGCCTCCCCCCTCTCACCCCGGGCCTCCCCCCTCTCACCCCGGGCCTCCCCCCTCTCACCCCCGGCCTCCACCCTCTCACCCCGGGCCTCCTCCCTCTCACCCCGGGCCTCCCCCCTCTCACCCCCGGCCTCCACCCTCTCACGGGCCTCCACCCTCTCACCCCGGGCCTCCCCCCTCTCACCCCGGGCCTCCCCCCTCTCACCCCGGGCCTCCCCCCTCTCACCCCCGGCCTCCACCCTCTCACCCCGGGCCTCCACCCTCTCACCCCGGGCCTCCCCCCTCTCACCCCGGGCCTCCCCCCTCTCACCCCGGGCCTCCACCCTTTCACCCCGGGCCTCCCCCCTCTCACCCCGGGCTTCCCCCCTCTCACCCCGGGCCTCCACCCTCTCACCCCGGGCCTCCACCCTCTCACCCCGGGCCTCCACCCTCTCACGGGCCTCCACCCTCTCACCCCGGGCCTCCACCCTCTCACCCCGGGCCTCCCCCCTCTCACCCCGGGCCTCCCCCCTCTCACCCTGTCGCCCGGTTTGACTCTTCCTCTCCGGTGTTTGTTCATTTTTTGTTCTAGTCTCCCTGCTGTTCCCACTCTCATCCCGGGCTGCCTCACTCTCTCCTTGGCTCTTCTTGTCACTGATGCCCTCCCTCTCCTCCCGGGTCACGCTCCTCTCCCCCAGGACCACACTCCTCTCCTCTCGGGCCTCGTTCCTCTCCCCCTTGGCCACGGTCCTCTCCCCCCGGGCCTCGTTCTTCTCCTCCCGGGCCTCTCCTCGCTCCTCCCGGGCCTCTCCTCGCTCCTCCCGGGCCTCTCCTCGCTCCTCCCGGGCCTCTCCTCGCTCCTCCCGGTCGGTCTCGGTGACAGACGCGCCGCTGCCCATCTCTTGACCACTGTCCACGGGAAACAGACCCTGGAGCTCAGGGAACAGACGGAGAACAGCCGCAGAGCGACACCCGAGAGCCGGGCGTAACCTGACTCACACCTGCGTCACGTGACCTCACACCTCTAAAGTTTCCTCATTAGAGCATTAACACCTTGATCATTACAATGAGGCCGAGGGCAATTTTCTGTCCTACAGCTCAGTCCAGGCGGTTTGTGACTTTTGGAGGTCAATTTAATTCTGGGTGATTGACAGGACCATTGACAGAATGTGTCAGCCAATCAAAGCAAAGCAGACCAGACCTGTTTTTATTTACACAGAAGGTCCACCAGGGGGCGACATGAGCTTCAAAGTCAGAGTATTCTCTCTTATTCTATCTTAAACACAAATGAATGAGATAGATAAATACAGTTACACCTTAAAACAACATTTTTATTTCATTGAATGTTAAATACTAAATGATAAATAGAGACCGCCCGCGGAGGGTGAAGAAGAGATTTAAAAAATATATATTTCCTCCAGAGTTCAGAGGTTTAAATGTCACATGTGTTCTGCTCAGGCATTAGAAAGAGCAGGATTACAATTTAACTTTGTTTGTTCTAAAAATATTTCATACAAAAAAGTCCAAGCCGTCTCAACAAATCAGATTCAAGCAGTGTTTTTCTGGTGAATCACAGAAAATACTTTTTATACTTTTTTTTTCTTTCCTTTGGTTCATTAAGAAATTCATGATTTCTTAGTTGCGTTCGTGACTATTACAGAAGTTAATGTCTTGAAGAGGTCAAGACCTTTATCACTAACACTTTTGAGATGACCAAACCATATTTATCAAAGTCTTTTCTTCAAAGCCTGTTATTTAAACCACCGCAACCACTTTTAAATAATGAAAGTGAATAAAATACCTTACGTTTGCTCGAATAAAAGTTGACATTTGCAGTAGATTTTAATTTTACATTTTGTCTGTGTACAAAACATCTGAATACTTGGCGTTTGTGAATAAATATTTGTGCCTCCTTGAATGTGACCCAAATCCATTTTGAGTCTGCTCCCGAATAAATGAAAATAAATTATTCATTCATGGACGTTGCAGCGCTGCAATAATGCTGAGAAGGAAGAAGTAAAGTGGCATTGAAATAAGAACATTACATTATTATATACAATTATTAGTAGATTTCAAACAAATGTATGTAGAATGTGCAACTAGTGGTGTAAAAGTCCAATAAATACAGCCACAACTGAACCTGGGACGTCATTTAACAGTGAGAACTCATCACATCAGAGAGAAAGAAAGGGTTTCTTTAAAATGGCTTTAAACGGCGGGACGTAGGATCTGGCAACCCACACGAGGGGCTCATTCTGCTTTTCGTTTGAGAACTAAAGCATGATTAAGTAAACAACATACATTGGTTTTCTGTACAATTATGATTGCATTTGAAAAGCTTAATATCTTATCACGTGTTAATGAAACATAATCCTAAATTAAACATTTGACAAACGAGGATTAGTACTTAGTTTAACTGTAGTTTTGTGGCACAATAGCAATAGCATAAAACATGTGGTGACAGTGAATGTACTAAAAGTGTGACATTTCAGCCATTTAGAACACAATTTAACTGAACTTAATCCTGATCCCGATGGTGCAGAGGATGAATGAAACAATATCAAATCCTCCAGTCACTTTAGGTTCAGTTTCAGCTAAAGAAGTCTTTGGAGATGGCCTCGACAAAGTTTGGCGCGGACATGAGAATGCCGATGGTGCAGAGGATGGTGAAGAGTGAAAAAGCCACTAAGCAGAGCCGATCGATCACCGCCGCCGCGAACTTCCACTCGTTCCCCACCACCTCCTCCTCATCCTGGGTCCGGAACCGCCCGGCGATGTACCTCACCTCCTCCAGGATCTGCATGAGCTCCGCCTCCACCATGGACCCGCCCATGCCCATGCCCAAGCCTCGCCCGCCGCCCCTCAGGACGTCCTCCTCCGGCGACACCATCCGAGAGCAGAGCAGCTCCGGGTCCTGGCCGTCGACGCCGCGGAAACCGACGTACAGCAGGTTTCCGTTGGGCATCTGACGAGAGAGGACGAGACATTACCGTATTTTCCGGACTATAAATCGCACATTTTTTCATGGTTTTGGCCGTGGTGCGACTTATAATCCAGAGCGATTTATATGTGATATTATTCGTTATTTTCACATGCCAACCACAAGAGGGCGCTCTAGGCTCTAAGCGACGCAGAAGAAGAACCTGCACTTCCTCTACCACTGGAGTTTGTGGAGTTGTTTAGAAGTGACACAGAGGAAGAAGAATTCAATGGATTTAGTGATTTGGGGTAAAACTGATGCTTTGGTAAACTTGTTAGCATGTTCTTTATGCTATAGTTATCTGAATAACTGTTAATATGTTACGTTAACATACCAGACACTTACCACAGTTCTGTCTGTGCCTCATGTAGCTGAAGGTGTTACGTTAGCATACGTACACCTATTCACCATGTTCTCTAATCTGTTATTATTTTAAATTACATTTCAAGATTAAATGTCTGTTCTTGGTCTTGGATTTCATCAAATAAATTTCCCCCAAAAATGCGACTTATACTCCAGTGTGACTTATCTATGTTTTTTTCTTCTCTATAATCCATTTTTTGGCTGGTGCGACTTATACTCCAGCACGATTTAGAGTCTGGAAAATACGCTATATAAAACTTACAAAAACGAGACTGAACAATAATAACTTTGGGGAAGTAACAGTATTAATAACGTACAGCGGACTGTGCAGGTTTTACATCAGAGTCCGTGAGAGACACATGAGGGGAAAGAGAAGAGACGGTGATGAAGGAGGGAACGGCCAAAACCGACTGAAAACCTGTTCAAGTCCAGCTCCAAACCAGTGTCTGTGTTTGTGCCAAAGCAGCAGATCGACTCCACGTCTTTACATCCCACACCAACAAGACACGGCTAAAATACGGGTCTGTTTTCTCAGTGTTAAAACATCTTATCCTAGAGCAATTCAATGTTGTATTTTAATCAAGTATGGTAAAAACTGAAGTGCATACAGAAGATCACTTTAATAAAAATCATATACAGGTTCTAGGCTACTATACTATATCTGTGAATGTTTGATTTTGTATTTATTTTATTGGTTTACTGGTTTATTTGAATGGGACGGATTCAAAGAGAAACACTGACTAGCCTGATGCATGTATTCTAGTGCTTGGAGCTAATTCACAGCACTTAGAGTCCCTGGAAGGGCTTTTAACACACAAAAGAGCAGAAGAATGAACACATACAACATTAGACACAGGAAGACACGTTAGAAACAAATTAGACGCATGGGAAACATTGTCAAGTTTTGTTGATGTAATCCCTCATTCGTCCAGGAGTGTTCCATTGTAGAAAAAGGTTCAGTTGTATCATCTGGACTCAGTTTAGAAAAAAGCTAGACATGATCTTATTGACAATGACTCTTGGATGAGAGTTGAAAAGTCTTTTTTTCTAAAGTGAGTCCAGATGACTACAACTGAACCTTTTTCTACATTGTCAAGTTTTGTCACGGATTTGAACTGGACTGGGACCGTATTACACAGACGACTCCTCACTGAAAAGGCTGTTTGGGCGTTTTACAAAAAGCTCTTCACAGTTGCCACGTGAGGCTGCTCGAGTCACAGCCACTTTCCTGAGTCAAACCATTAACGCATTTCAAAACTTTTTAAGAATACTGGAATTAATAACATTTGAGAACGATAAAAAGTTGTGCTTCAAAAAGATATCGCAGCGTTGAAATCAAATTGTGTTTTGGTCCAATGCCTTTAGGGCCCGGTTCTAAAGACTTTGATTGGCGTGAGCGTAGTCTGACTAGTCCACACACACGTCTCTCCAGTGCACTTTCTCTGTGACTAACCGCTGGATGTCGCAGTGATGCTTGGCTGACGCTGAGCTCCAGACTGGACAGACTTCCTCGAGGGGGTTTGGAGTTGGGACACACCAGGCGCACTCTGCTCTCGCCGGGACGCCGCATCCTCAGGAACCAGGCGCACCAGTTCAACAGCACCACGCGCGTCTGAAAGGAGAGCAGACAAAGAGACACACGTTTAACCATTATTTAAAAGCAGAGCGGACAAAGAGACACACGTTTAACCATTATTTAAAAGCAGAGCGGACAAAGAGACACACGTTTAACCATTATTTAAAAGCAGAGCGGACAAAGAGACACACGTTTAACCATTATTTATAACCGGAAAGGTGGGACTAAAAAAGCACTCTACTACCCATTGTGCTCTACAAATAAACTTGATCAGCTGCTATAAATGGATTTAATTTCATTTCATTTAATTTCATTTTATTAATTTTTATAATTCTTTGTTAATTTTATTGATTTTATTTAATCTATTTTAATTGTTTTATTTATGTTATTTATTCTATTTATTCATTATTTTTTGTTCTAAACATTAATAATAGTTTGTTATAACATCAAAATGCTTGAATTTGTCCAATTTTACAGTACTACGTTTTGTTGTTTGGACCAAGCTGGAGGGCCGCCAAAAATTGGTCTAAGGATCGCATTTGGCCCGCGGGCCGTAGTTTGGGCATGCCTGATTTAAGCATTTACCACTTGTCGGATTAAAAGAGCTTATTTCAAGAGTTAAACAGCTCGCAAACTAAACAGTTTCAATCATCAAGAAAGAACACGTCTTTTAACAGCATCTCGTTCATTACTTTTCCTCCAGTTTAAAAACTTTGTACTAGGCCTTTTGCTGCATTATTGGGCGAACCCTTTGAAATGACCTCTCAGCGCTGCACAGCAGAGCGGCTCAGACTCGCTCAGACTCGCAGCGCGCTCAGTTTCTGTGCTGGAGGCGCTGCAGACAAACAAACAACAAGAAATGATAACAGAAGCGTGGCAGTGCCGGGGCCCCGCACACTGGAGACGGACCCTCATTAAACATTTACTTCAAACTCACTCCGAGGTACACAGAGGCGACTTATTAAAATAGTCTGTACTGTAGACTTTTGGAAAATAGTGTTTTTGACATCTTTCAAACTCTTTTTGAGACTATTTATGCAATTCACATTTTTGTTCCAGCTCTTGATGTCCATATTTCATAGGGAATAATGCAGAGATAGAACAGCGGTCGAGGTGAAAAACAGGGTTATTATTGTGTCATTGTTGCAGCTCATGTGTTTATCGATACTGTTCGCGTACAAACAGTAATATTGTTATTGTGTCAGGTTCTGTTTATGGAATGATGATGGAGTTTGCATGTTCCTCCTCGTGTCTGGGTGGATTTCCTCCAGGTGCTCCGGTTTCCCCCCCGATCAACCCAAAACATGCACCATAGTTAAGATCCTCCAGCTTCAGTGCTCCTGACCAAGCCAAGATTGAGACGTATTTCCCCACAGACGCAACAAAGACGTTATTGTCGTCTTTTTCTGCATTTCTTTCACTTCTTTGCGTCTTCTCGACAGTGTTTTCCCGTCACTTTATGCTTTACAGTGGGCTTGGAGGACGTTGGTTGAATTATGCACTGGAAATGTAGCATTTCCGCCCTTGACACGCATCGGTAAACACGAAACTGCTAAGTTGCTAACATGGCGACTCCTTAAATGTTCGGCATTTCATTGCGAGATTGGACTAGCATTCCAAGTTTGTCTCCGATCTTAACCAAATTAACTGTCGCTAATGTCGAAAATGCAAAAAAATCAGTTGGCTAAGCTCATCCCCTGGAACCCCCTCGAAGCTTTAGGTCCTCCCTGCTAACGTACGCTGACTTTGTTTTACTAGAAATCTATGGGCTCGATACACAAGTTGCCGTCGCTGGAAATACAGTGTTTATCTGCTTTTTGCGCTTTAGTTTTCTCTTCAGTTTGCGTTCTCTCTTATCTAATCGCCATAAAACACTCCAGGAGCCAAAGCGAGCCAGAAGCCAGACCTCTCACTTAAACTGGGAATAGAGCCTGAGACCCTCTTTGGCGTTCTCCTCTTCTCCTTAAGGTCCTAGAGCAGTTTCCCAGCTTTCCACCTCCAATATTCCACCACCGTCTGAAATAACCCAGAGTTCACATTAAACGCCCGGAACCGTGCGCAGCCTCTGTTTTAATTAAGTCCTGACCTGTTTTCTCACATCCTCATCAAATTGAATCGGCGCCACTATAATAGCCCCGCACATAAATGTCCCCGCGACCATGCATCGGAATGCGGGAGAGTCGGTGGCACGGCACCCTATGGGATCTGAGAGGGGAGGAATTCGATTAAGGTGGACTTTGGCTTGAAGGTCAGGGCTTTGTCAGCTTCTCTGCGAAATAAAGCAAAAATACGGAATGATATTTACCTTTTAGCTCGGGTGAGAAGAGGGCGTTGAGGGAATTCAGAGTTTTGCTGTTATTACCCTATTTTCTGGACTATAAGTAGCATTGTTTTGGCCGGTGCGACTTATATGTAATATTATTTGTTATTTTTACACTGGCTACCGCATTTCACATGACAACCACAAGAGGGCGCTCTAGGCTCTAAGTGACGCAGAAGAAGAATCTGCACTTCCTCTACCTCTGGAGTTTGTGGAGTTGTTTAGAAGTGACACAGAGGAAGAAGAATTCAATGGATTTAGTGATTTTGGGTAATACTGATGCTTTGGTAAACTTGTTAGCAGGTTCTTTATGCTAGTTATGATAGTTATCAGAGTCGGACTGACCCACTGTGGCATGAGTCCTCCATCCGGGTCGTGGTGGTGATACTGCAGAACCAGCACCGTGGCGATGACTGACAGGCCGACGATCACCATCGTGGTCGCAAAGTACTGGGCTGAAGTAGAGCGGGCAGAATTCAAACACACAGGTATAAAACACGGGTTTGGCTCATACTGTATGTTAAAAAAAAACACACACACACAAAACAACTGTTATTAGACAAATCCTCCATGTTTGAGAAAACTGTCCAAAACATGCACAAAGAGTCAAAAAGTACACTATACTTTATACTACATATAGAGTAAACAAAAGAGCTGTAAAGAGACACGTCAAAATACTGTTGAATGAAAGCTAAATGTAGTATTTGGCATCTTGAGATGGCAACAAACAATGACAAGGTTTTGATATTTATAATGTATACTTACTGTACTCCTGACTTAAATTGCAGCAGTAACAGTAGTACTAGTAGTAGTATTAGTAGTAAGAGTACACAGTCGTACCTATGAGAGGCACAGAGTCAGACGTGGCCGGCATGATCTCAGCGACGAGCAGCATGAAGACGGTGAGCGAGAGAAGCACGGTGATCCCTGAGGACGCCAGGAAGCGGTACAAGGGCAACGTTAATCTGTGTAAAGCTATTGAGGTTATACACTCATGTTGAACGTAAAGCTATTGAGGTTATACACTCATACTGAACGTAAAGCTATTGAGGTTATACACTCATGCTGAACGCAAAGCTATTGAGGTTATACACTCATACTGAACGTAAAGCTATTGAGGTTATACAATCATACTGAACGTAAAGCTATTGAGGTTATACACTCATGCTGAACGCAAAGCTATTGAGGTTATACACTCATACTGAACGTAAAGCTATTGAGGTTATACACTCATACTGAACGTAAAGCTATTGAGGTTATACACTCATGGTGAATGTAAGCTATTGAGGTTATACACTCACACTGAATGTAAAGCTATTGAGGTTATACACTCATGGTGAATGTAAAGCTATTGAGGTTATACACTCACACTGAACGTAAAGCTATTGAGGTTATATACTCACGCTGAACGTAAAGCTATTGAGGTTATACACTCACACTGAACATAAAGCTATTGAGGTTATACACTCACACTGAACGTAAAGCTATTGAGGTTATACACTCATGGTGAATGTAAAGCTATTGAGGTTATACACTCATACTGAACGTAAAGCTATTGAGGTTATACACTCATACTGAACGTAAAGCTATTGAGGTTATACACTCATACTGAACGTAAAGCTATTGAGGTTATACACTCATACTGAACGTAAAGCTATTGAGGTTATACACTCATACTGAATGTAAAGCTATTGAGGTTATACACTCATACTGAACGTAAAGCTATTGAGGTTATACACTCATACTGAACGTAAAGCTATTGAGGTTATACACTCACACTGAACGTAAAGCTATTGAGGTTATACACTCATGCTGAACGTAAAGCTATTGAGGTTATACACTCATACTGAACGTAAAGCTATTGAAGTCATACACTCACACTTGTACTGAAAAAGTAAAAAGTACAACAAAACCTATTATATCCGCAAATCTTTTAAAAGGGAAAGGTTCATTTGTGAAGTTTCTTTTAAAAATACCAAATATCCGATCAAAACAACCTGACAAATAGTTAATTTTATTATTTTTTCTTCACTAAATCCTAATTATTTGACTTGTTTTCTGACATTTCAGCTTCTCCTCTGGTATCAGCTTAAAGAGGAAAGCGTTTCAGTGGAGACTTTGTCCACCGAAGTCTCAGCGAGTCCATTCCGCTTGTCTGTTTAACATAAAGGTCAAGAGTCAAGGGTCAAAGTTTGATTGGTGCCCCGCCCTCCTCTTAAATCTGCCTCTGGGTCGATATCAGAAACAACAGGCGACAATAACCTGATGAAGACAACGCTCGTAAAACCAGGACACGTCGTTTAAAGTGCAATGTGTCTGCAAAACGAGACCGCGAGACTAAAGGAAGCGAGATTTCAAGACAAATCCACTTTGAATCAGTCTTTTCTCCCACAATGTGCTCGATAAACTCTAATCTTGTGCAAATGTCCTTGTATATGCGATAAGGGAAAGGCTAATAACGATTAATTTAGAGTGTAAATATGCCAGATTATAGCAAAGACGCTCATTTCCATCTGTCGCTCTGTAGATAAAGACACATTTTACACCTAGAATGAACTTTGACGTAAAATGTGTTTGTTTCTCTCTTTTTTGCCGTAGATAAAACGACACGTAAATAGTTGTTTTTGGTTTCTTTTTGTAAAACATTTCACTGCACATTTTACACAACAACAAACCAGTTATAGCAATTATCTCTATCTAACTCTCTCTAAAAACAGGGCAAACGGCAGAAGTGCGACTCCGCCGACACTTTAATGGTGGATCCATAGTCGATCCATGAGGGGGCGGGGCATACTTTAGCGCTCTCGTCCTGAGCATGATGTGGGATGTGAGACCACGCCTACAATCGTTGCACATAAAGCACGCCGTGTTTAAAAAATAATAACGTAGCGCTCGACTAGCGCGTTTCGTGACAAAGGCAAAAAAGGTGCTTCACAGACAAAAACAGAAGGAAATAATAAAAAGGAAGTGCCGTTTTCAGGGAGTTTTGGAGCGTTAAGACAAACTACCTCAAAATAAACCCAAAAAAATCAGATTTTTATGCAAAATGTAAGGATTTAAACATCCATAAATACAAAGAAATCCTTAAAAATGACAAAAAACAAACAAAAAAACACATCTGAATTCATTATATTATATTATATCATTCATTGTTTGTATCTACCTGCGTTGCAACAATGAAATTTCCCCATGTGTGGACAATAAAGGATTATCTTATCTTATCTTATTAAAACTACAAATTTCACGTAAACATACATTTGAAAATGCATTAAATTAATCCATTAAATAGTGGAAAGCTTTTAAGGATGGGTTCATGTTGATTTGCGTGATCATTTGTGGTCAAACTAATATTTAATACATCTTATCTGGTCCACAGCTGAAGAACACAAGCGATGTTATGAAACGTATTCAAATAATCCGGTTTCCACCACGTTTTCATCCGTTTGCTCGCACTAAATCTCACTCCGTTCCCGCGCTTCTGTCGTTACATCTCGGTTGACATTTCGGAGCTGCTTTTGTGAGCAGTTCAAAGCCTCGCGGCGACTCTCACTTTTACAGGCGCTTTGCGGACGCCGAATCCGCCGGAAGCACCGGGGGAAAACAGTCAAAGAAACCACCACCCCCTCGCTGCGTTTCCAGCCAAAATCAATAAATCCAAAAGGTCTGGCAGGTTTGAAACGGGCAAAGCAAAGACACAGGACGATGGGTTTTGAGAGGCATTTGTAGATTCAATCCGTAACAAAAGTCATCTAGTCATATTGGTAATTCACTCCATTTTAAATGCTTGAATTGCTTCCAAACACACTTAAAAGCCCGAACGCAAAACTTCAATTATTGATTTGTCGTGATTTGAACGTGTCTAATCTCTATAAAACAACACAATCAGCCATTTCCTGCAAATATTGATGTATTCCTTGGTTATTTTAAATTTTTTTGCATAATGCTGGAACAGTTTTATTTTGCAATTTTTGCGCATAAAGCATCAATCCAAAATGCCAATATTTTTTTGTTGCTTTTTGTTGTGGTTGTATTTTGGCAGCAGTACCGTATTTTCCGAACTATAAGGCGCAATTAAACGCCATTAATTTTCTCACAAAAAAATGACAGTGCGCCTTATATATGGAGTAATTAATATCTTTTGTTTCGCTTAATGCGCCTTATAGTCCGGTGCGAATTATATATGAAAAATAATTGAAAATAGACCATTCAATGACAGTGCGCCTTATATATAGATTAATTAAAGTCTCGTAGCAACTTCCCAAAAGATTACGAAGAAAAGTGCATACTGCATTTATTAAGTTAAACTGACTTATCTGACTGTTTTGTTTAGCTTAGTGCGCTTTAAAGTGCAGAAAATACGGTACATTATTAGCCGTGTAACCGCTTTACGTGGCCACATCGGCGCAGATCGGACCATGGTACCGGGAAAGTGTGCTCTCCTTACCCAGTGAGATCTTCTCCCCGGAGTCGGCGGGCAGCAGGAAGACGAGCAGCGCCAGCGTGGAGATGAGCACGCACGGGATGAGCAGGTTCAGGCCGTAATACAGCGTCCTCCTCCTCATCACCACGGTGAACGTCACGTCCGGGTACGGCTCTTTGCAGCAGTCGTAGAAGCGCTCGTTCCTCCGCCCCGGGACCTCTGTGTCGGAGAGAGCACGCAAGGTTACGTTTGAGGGTGCACGGGTGGAGGGTCTGCCACCCGCTGGTCTCCATGGAGATGTTTATAACGCACCCAAAGAGCGTTACGTTGTGTATTATAGATCACTCTGTGCTCAGTGGTGGTAAGGCTGTTAAAGCTTGTTGTTAGGCACGTTACAGGTCGCATCTGTGGAGTGGCGACCCTCTGTTAGCATTTGTATTTTTCAACGTATTTTTGTGCAATAGAATCACCTCTAATTGATTTAATGCAATAAAGATGTGTTTCATGCATATTGTGTAGAGCTTAAGCATTGAATAATCAGTGGATGATCTATGTCTCTCGGCTGGCCTGGGAACGCCTCGGGATCCCCCCGGAGGAGTTAGAGGAAGTGTCTGGGGAGAAGGAAGTCTGGGAGTCCCTGCTCAGACTGCTGCCCCCGCGACCCGGCCCCGGATAAAGCGGCAGAAGATGGATGGATGGATGGATGGATGATCTCTTGATTTTAAGGATTCAAATTGTTTTTTTTTATTGTTGTTTATTTGCCTCTGGTCTTTCACTGTGTTGTTTTTTTATGAAATCATGAGAACTAACTTGGTATTTTTTCACATGTAAATACCTAGTTTACAGACACTTTTAGGTCGTTTTTTTAAAGAAATCATGAGTGCTTAGTATTTTTTACATGTAAACACAAAGTTTACAAATACTTTGTCATTTTTTTATGAAATCATGTGAGCTTAGTATTTCTTTTTACATGTAAATACCAAATTTACAAATACTGTCTGTCTTTTTTTATGAAATCATGAGAGCTTGATATTTTTACATGTAAATACAAAGTTTAAAAATACTTTTTTTTTTTTTTTTTTTTTATGAAATCATGTGAGCTTGTGGTCTTGTGAGTGCAGTTTGGTCTGATCACAGGGAGATCAGTTTGAGAGCTTTGCCAGAACCACACCTCGCCTCTTTTCATCATTAATCGATTCACAACTTGTTTCTAGTCGTCAAAAACGTCTTTAGCCGACCACAGCCCTCAAACTGTGAAACGTTTCAGTCAAACCTTTAGTGTGCCAGACACTCGACCAGAAAAGTGACATAGTGACACCTTTAATCCATTCATATTGCAGCTTTGTCGGAGCTGAATGATGAAAGTAACAACAACAGCAACTGTTTTTACTGTAAATACTCTCAGTTTCCTTCATAATGCCTCAGCGGTGTTCTCTTGTTGTCTGTTAGTTTTATTGTTAAACGTCTGATTGGGTGTTTTACTGCCTGATGAAACTTTACTAACGTGCTCGCCGCTCTGGCATAATTAGTATGTTGAACCACTCATTCGCAAAGGCACATTCATTCTTCACACACCGCTCCACCGCGGTTTGTCCCAGCAGGGCCGCCGTATGTGGCTGTGCAGAAAAAGGTCAGCGTTTTCAAATATAATGCGTTCGAACTTGATCTTTATTCTGCGGAATGTCTCATGAATGCAGCTCGAAACATTGTGAACAGATAACAAAGGTTAGAGGAAGTGAGTCAATAAATAATGTATGAAACTGTAAAGTGACCTATTGTTGTTTATTTATCCAATGAAAAAATGATAGTTTTACTTTTATTCGATATTAAGGCCTTAGTTATTTTATTACTTGGTTTACGGATCCGCCGCACTTAGATGATTGATTTCTGCAATATAAATAAAATCAATTATTGTCATTTTTTTTATATAAAGTACCACCGTCGACGCAAAATAGCGTTAAATGAAATATAAAAACGGTATTTAGTATTTCGCCCGCCTGTTCAATATATTTCATTTAAAAATCCGTAAACCAAGTAATAAAATAACTGCGGCCTAAGTACAATGGCAACTGTAAACTACAAAAAACGTAATTACATAAAATCAAAAATGCCCTCTCCTTTCATCGTCTTTTAGAAGTGTTTTGCGTACTTATAAAGACTTGCCACGTTTGATTGACAATTTATTTGAGCATGTACCGTATGTAGGTTTGAAAAATAAGCAGGATATTTGTTTATTTACCTCTATAGGTCTTTCAATGTGTTGCTATGTTTTTATTTTTTTTTTAGATTTGTTGTTTCCATTTATGTTATATCTATATACTAGCTCTTTCAGACTTGGTCAATACAATACATTCCAAACTATGAGACAACGAGGCCACTGAACAGATAACAGAGGTGAAACTTAAATCTGTGAGACGGAGAAGAGTCACGTCCCACTAAACCTGAAGAGGAGCCACATCTAAAGCTTCCACGGCCGAGGTCTGTAAACGCCGTGAACTGATTCTCCTCTCACAGTAATGAGATGGTGCGGGAGAATTATCCGCTTGAGTAATGTAAACGGTAGATGGATTACCGTAAGTCGCACTAGTCAAAAAATGCATAATGAGAAGAAAAAACATATAGAAGTTGCACTGGAGTAGCACGGCGGAGCAGTTGTTTTTTCAAAATGAAAACGACTCTGTATTTCTCACTTTGAAGACCGGAGGAAATCCTGGTTCAAAGCGCTTCCAGGTAAACATTGGGCGGTACGATTGAGGAAAAAACAAGGCAAAAGAGGAAACAGGGAGCTGGGCAGAAATAGACAGGTCAGCAAAGGGTTTTAAGTCGGATTTTTCTCGGTTACGTTGATGTACTGAAAACTGCAGCGTGAGAACTCCACGAGAGCGACATTAAACCGACACTAAACCAGGAGAACACGGGACGACACCGGAACTAAACCTGGTCTGGCCTCGGATTAAACCAGGCACAGTACCGTATTTTTCGGACTATAAGTCGCACCAGCCAAAAAATGCATAATAAAGAAGAAAAAAACATTTGTAAGGCGCATTTTTGGGGGAAATTTATTTGCTAAAATCCAAGACCAAGAACAGACATTTCATCTTGAAATGCAATTTAAAATAATAACAGATTAGAGAACATGGTGAATAGATGTACGTATGCTAACGCTAACACCTTCAGCTACATGACGCACAGACAGAACTGTGGTAAGTGTCTGGTATGTTAACGTAACATATTAACAGTTATTCAGAAAACTATAGCATAAAGAACATGCTAACAAGTTTACCAAAGCATCAGTTTTACCCCAAATCACTCAATCCATTGAATTATTTTTCTTCTGTGTCACTTCTAAACAACTCCACAAACTCAAGAGGTAGAGGAAGTGCATATTCTTCTTCTGTGTCGCTTAGAGCCTAGAGCGCCCTCTTGTGGTTGTCAATGTGAAAATAACAAATAATATCACATACGAGTCGCTCCCGGCCAAAACAATGAAAAACGGTGCGACTCATTGTCCGGAAAATACGGCAATTAAAGTAAAAAAAGAATAAAAGAATCCCCTTCAGTAGTACGAGGTGACAGTGAAACATAGTTGTGTGCTAAAGGAGTCCAAGGCTGCGTCACACTCACTCACACACAACACATCAAAACTGGGACCAAACCCGGAACTAAACCTCGGACTAAACCAGGACCAAACCAAAACCGTTCTACCATGAATCACTCCAGGACAAATGAAAGATTGCACCAACTACAACAAAGTACAATACCAGTTTAAGTCATTATTCAAACTAACCAGCGAGTCAGCATCACACATCGTATCTATAATTGTGACTTTTGAACATACAATTACAAAGATAGAGACCAACACATTGAGATTTTTAAACCACTTTGAATAATGATCGTGAGTTGGAGTATTTGGCCGACCGTGACACACACACCGCTGCACGTCGACAGAACCGTGTAGCTCGTCTGTTGAGCCTCTTGGTTACTCTCCTGATTAATCCCTGTAAAAACCCGTCGCCATCTTTTACCTCGCCTGGCTGCCCGCGCGCCGATTCACACCTCACTACAGGCACGCTTTTCATCTACACTCCAGCAGGAAATAAACGAGAGGCTGCGAGGTGAGGATTTTCAATTAGTTGTGATATGAACGGCCCATTGGCTTTTCTCCAGGGGGGGGGCAGGGTCTTTCATTTCCTTCCCCAGAACGCTGCTCTTTCATCGGGTACAAACGCAGGAGTCCTCCCTTTGAGACTACTGTACGTCACGGAGACCTGTCGTAAATATAAACTTTAGACTCTTTGATGTGAGCGGTGGGAGAGGAGATTAGCGAAGCGTGTTAGCCGGCGTGACACTCCAAATGTGGCGAGCGACAATTAGTTTTGATATTGAGGTTTGAAATGGAAACGTGTTGTGGCCGCGGCTTTGAAGCGGTTGTCACGGTCGCGAGTTCAAGTCCTCGATGTGGAGTCTTGACGTGGACAAGGTGTCAGCCTCTTTACTTATGTATGAATGTAATGTCGCCTTTGTAGTGGCGATGTTTCCCAACCGGCGGTACGCGAGCACTTGCCAGGACATTGAAAAGAAAGGTATTTAAACAGTATTTTGATTTTTAATGTTCTTTATAGTACACTTTACATCCTTAATCATGTTTCTGTAGGATAATCAGGGCGTGAATATCAGTAAAACAAGAAAATGTAAAGGTTATAAATGGCAATATGACAAAAGAAACATCAGCACATTAAAAGCAAGACGTGTCAAACTCATTTTGACACTTAGGATAAAGTAAAATTTCAAATGTACAGTTATTTATGGGCACTGTTTTGCACAAATCTGCAGCATCTCAATTCAGCTCAATTTGTTTTTGTAAACCCCAAAATCATGTCCTAATCATGTCATATATGTGCTGTATTACAAGCAGAAAATATAACATCAAATCAGGAGGAAATATTGCACAAAAAGTCCCTATGTTCCCAAGGGTTAAAGGTGCCCTTAAGTAGCAAAACTCTGCACAGTCAGACAACTCTATTTAAACATTTATAGTATATAGTTTGCACTTATTCTGCTATAGAGCAAGAGCAGTCAACATTTTTATTTCTGCTTTTGTCATTTTTTCAGGCCTATAAATACTTTCTCAAAGGAGTATCTAGTTTAAATGCTAGTTTTAGGATTGATACGTATTTGTAAGTATTGATTTCATGGAAAACCCTTAAAAAAAAAAGATAATGAGTCTTTTGAACCTTTAACTAATTTCTTAAAAATAAAAGGCATTTAATCCAAACTGTGGAGAATAAAACTGTTATTTGAGTTTAGGAAAATGTGCTGCATCTCCTGGATTACAGCTGTAAAACCAGACTCCAGCGTAGAGTGGCTGAGTGAAAGTGGTCTGGACTCTGTGGAGGAGACTCACGTTACTCTCAGAGACACTGTAAAACTCCAAAAGCCCTGCACTGTGGTCCAGGTAAACCCCCATTCTGGACGAGACTGGACCTGAGAGCTGGGACTGGACTGAGTTAAACCAGAATGAATAACTAGTTTTGTAACAGTCTACGACCCAAGAGTTATCATTTCTTCCAAATATCACTTCCATAGAGCTTCCTTGTCTCTGAATATCCCTGTATGAAACTGCTACATGAGCCCAGTTCCCACTCCACTCCTCACAACCCTCCTGGCTCCACTCCACCTCCCAGTAACAGTGGCCTGTCAGACTCTCTCTGCTCAGGACCTGACTATAGTAACTGAATCTGTCTGCGTTATCAGGACAACTCATGTCTTCACTCACAAGTGTTGCTCTTCTGTTTCCATCAGACAGAGACAGTCTGGTGTGAGCTGTGTTTGGGTCCAGAGTCATTTCTGTAGAGTATTGTAAGAAGTGCTCTCTGGAGCTGGGTTCAGCTTGTGACAGCAAAACCTGGACTGGAGTCAGAGTGAGCTGGAGTTTGTCCCTGAGCGCTGACACAGCTCTGGTCACTTCCTCCAAGTCACTTCGGGGCCCGATCTTAATCCTGGCTGGCTCTGGGCTCTGTGTGTCTGTGGGCAGTGAAGCGTAGAGCTTTAGAAACTGGGTGTGGTCAGGGGTGAGGGACAGTGTGTCCAGCTCAAAGATGGTCATCTTCAGCTCAGTCACGTCCTGCTGCCGTTGGTCCTTGAGCTCTTGGACTCGGCTCAGTTGGGTTTTCTCCTGTGAGAGGATCTCCTGCTCCACTTCAGAACGTCTTTTCTCCAGGAGAAGGGCCATCTCTCTGAAGCTGTCCCCACTGTGCTGCACTGCTGTCTGGGCAGAGCTTCTGACGTCCAGTGCCTCCTGTGTGAGCGTCTTAAGGTCTGCTTCTTTGTCCTGGAGGCTCTGGAGCAGGAGGGCCCTCTTGGCCGCCAGCTCTGCCTGCTTTTGGGCCCTCTCTGAGGCAGAGGAAACTATGTTGTGGCCCTTGTGCTGGTCCACACAGAGAGAGCAGATGCTCTGCTGCTCAGTATTGCAGAATATGTCCATCACTTTGTTGTGTTGGAGGCAGATGTTTTCCTGGAGCTTGTGGGAGGGCGCCACCAGCTGGTGTTTCTGAAACACTGCAGCATCATAATGAGGCTGGAGGTGACTTTCACAGTATGAAATCACACACTCTAGACAAGACTTGACAGCTTTCAGTTTCCGCCCAGTGCAAACATCACAGGACACGTCCTGAGGCCCGGCATAGCTTTGGTCAATAGAGGGAAGCTCAGTCTTCTTCAGCTGTTCTACTAAACCTGATAACATGATGCTTTTGTTCAGGACAGGCCTGGGGCTGAAGCTCTGGCAACACTCGGGACAGCTGTAGAGCTGCTTCTCGTCCTGTCGGTCCCAGTGGTGTTGGACACAGTTCTTGCAGTAGCTGTGTCCACAGGGAATAGTCACCGGATCCTTCAGCAGATCCAAACACACGGGACAGAAAAATACTTCTTGGTTTAAATCTTTCTGTGCCATCTTTCCTGCAACAGAGCGACTGAGAGTTTCACCACTGAAGAGTAGAGTGAGAGCTGTGGGAGGAGCCAGGCGTGACTCACTGCTCTGTGCAGATCTGAGCAGGAAGCAGCTTTTAACACAGTTTAAAGGCACAGACACATGGTCCTTGAGGTCATTCAGTCTGGAGGATCAGTGAAGTAGTAACAACAACAACAACAACAACAACAACAACAACAACAACAACAACAACAACAACAACAACAACAACAACACAAATACAAATGCAAATACAAATACAAATAACTTAACTCTGGGGTGGCCAAGTATTTTCTCCTGAGGGCCATATATTGACATTGGCCGGTTGTGGAGGACTGGCGAGCAAGGGGACAAATTATGTGTCCACAAGTTGCTTCCCTCTTTCAGTTCCCTTTCCGTCCCTTTGTCTAACAATAATAATAATAATAATAATAATAATAACTTTTATTTATATAGCGCTTTTCAGTGACCCAAAGACGCTGAACATAATAAAAAAGGGGGGGGTATTTACAGACAGGGGGGACAACACGTACAATACACATTAATATACAGATAAAATGAACAAGACAGAAGAAGTAGAGAGAAAAAGATGGGGATGTAACAGGGGGTAGAAGTGTAGGCAATGGGGTAGAGGAGGCTAGGGGTAGGGGAGGTCATAGGCTTGGGTGAAGAGGTATGTTTTTAGGCGGGATTTGAATGTTGTGAGTGAGGGAGAGTGGCGGACAGGTTGGGGGAGGGAGTTCCAGAGTCGGGGTGCTGTTCGGGAGAATGCTCTGTCGCCAAAAGTTTTGAGTCGGGATGTTGGTGCAGTCAGGGTGAGAGAGGAGGAGGATCGGAGAGCTCGGGTGGGGCGGTGGGGGATGAGGAGGTCAGACAGGTAGGGGGGGGCAAGGTGGTGAAGAGCTTTGAAGGTGAGGAGGAGTATTTTAAAGTTTATGCGCTGCTTGATGGGGAGCCAGTGGAGAGAGCGGAGAACGGGAGTGATGTGTTCACGGGACCGGGTGTGGATGAGGAGGCGGGCAGCGGAGTTTTGGACCATTTGGAGTCTATGGAGGGAATGGGAGGAGATGCCAGTGAGGAGGGAGTTGCAGTAGTCGAGGCGGGAGGAGATGAAGGCATGGATGAGGGATTCAGCAGCGGGGAGGGTGAGGCAGTGTCGGATTTTGGCGATGCGGCGGAGGTGGAAGTATGAGGTCTTGACAATGTGGCTGACATGGGGAGTGAAGGAGAGGGTGGGGTCCATGATGACACCGAGATTGCGTACCAGGGTAGAGGGGGTGATGGTCGAGGTGTCGATGCTGAGTGAAAAGGGACCAGTTTTATTGAGAGTGGATTTGGTGCCAATGAGGAGGAGCTCTGTTTTGTCACTGTTCAGTTTGAGGAAGTTGAGCGTGAGCCATGATTTTATTCTAGAGATGCAGGTTTCGATGTGGCTGAGGGGAGGGTTTTGGGTGGATTTGGTGGTGAGGTATATCTGGGTGTCGTCAGCGTAGCAGTGAAAGTCCAGGTTGAGTTGGCGGAGGATGTGACCAAGGGGGAAGATGTAGCAGATGAAGAGGAGGGGGCCGAGGACTGAGCCCTGGGGGACCCCCTGCGTTACTGGGGAGAGGGTGGATGAGTGACCGGAGAGGGAAATGATGGAGTTAATGGAGACGGCAGTCATGGAGCTGTTGATTTTGGAAATTTTGTCATTGAAGGCAAGGAGGAAAGAGTTGCAGAGGTCAGGGGAGGAGGGTGGAGTGATGTCCGGTGGCTGGAGCAGCTTGTTGACGGTGGAGAACAGGGTGCGAGGGCTCCGGTGGGAGCTGTTGATGAGGGTGGAGAGGTGGGCAGATTTGGCGGCTTGGAGAGCGTCACGGTAGGAGGAGATGTGTAATTTGAAAGCTTCGGCGTGGATGGTGAGGCGGGTTCTTTTGAGGAGTCGTTCGAGTTGGCGGCCAGTCTGCTTCATGGTGCGGAGTTCAGGGGTGTACCAGGGGGCGGGGTTGATGTATGAGACGGAGGAGGTTTTCCAGGGGGCTAGGGAGTCAAGGGAGTCGGAGAGGGTGGTGTTGAGCATGACAGCATAGTCGTCGGGGGAAGAGGGGGGGAGTCAGGGGGGAAAGCAGAGGATATGAGCTGGGAGAGCGTGAGGGGGTTGACTGACTTGATATTGCGGTAGGTGATGGTGCGTTTTTTGGGGTTGTGGGGCGAGGGTAGGGGGGCGGAGAAAAGGATGCAGAGATGATCAGAGAGTGGGAAGGGGAGGGGCTGGGGCTTAGATATGGGTAGGAGAGAGGAACAGACTAAGTCCAGAGTGTGGCCTTTGGTATGGGTGGGGAAGTCAATATGTTGGGTGAGATGGAAGCAGTCCAGGAGAGAGAGGAAGTCGGATGTCAGTGGGGCGTTGGGGCAGTCAATGTGGATGTTGAAGTCACCAGTGAGTAGGAGGCGGGCAGAGAGAGAGGATGCGATGGTGAGGAGTTCAGACAATTCAGTGAGGAAAGAGGGGTGGGGCTTTGGGGGACGATAGATCAGGATAGCGGTGATAGAGTTGGGGAGGGAGAAGGCGAGGTATTCAAATGATGAGATGGATGGAAGGTTGAGGTTCAGTTCAGTGATGGATGTAGATATTTTATGAATAACAGCAAGACCTCCCCCACGCCCGGAGAGGCGGGGTTTGGCAGTGTAAGTGTAGTTGGAGGGAGTGGCTTGGTTGAGAGCATAGAAGTCCAGGGGCTGTTGCCATGTTTCACAGAGGAGAAGCAGATCAATGTTATTGTCCAGTAGCAGTTCAGATATAACAGGTGATTTGTTGGCGAGGGAGCGGCAGTTCAGCAGTGCAAGGGAGATGGATGGGGGCGCGGAGATGGATGGGGGCGCAGGGGTGGGGGGGCGGAGGTTGCTGAGGTTGGCAGTGCGGCAGGTGGGGGTGACGGGGGGGCGAAAACTAGTCCAGAGTGAGGGGATAGGTGAGCCGTCGTTGGAGTGTTGGTTATGGGAGAGACCAGAGCCCCGGTGGATGTAGCGGGGCCGGCGAAGGATCCCAGCTGAGCTAGCTGCAGAGGCAGCAGCAGCTGGGAGACGGTGGTTATGGTTGAGGAGGTGAAGGTCAGCAGCGGTGTAGGTGAGTAGGCGAGAAGTTGGTGGAGCGGTGGCCTGGAGGCGCGGGAGTGATAGTCCGAGGAGGAGATGGAACGTAGCAGCAGATGAGAGTAATCCAGTTAGTATGTTGGCGGTGGCTAGAGGCTGGTTAACTAGAAGCTGGTGGGCAGAGAGTTGTGAAAAAGCAGCAGTGGACCGGGTGTTGAAGCTGGTGGAGTGAGTGGCGTTGGTTGCCCCAGACCTTGTCTGCACGGCAGGGAGGCCCCGCGATACCATGACGGACCTCCGCAGGTGTTAAGCCAGCTGTTAGCTGGCGGCTAGGGCAGTAGATAATCCAGGAGTGAGGGAGGAGATGAGCGATGGACGGTGCAGTAATGTCCGATGAAGTTAAGGAACAGGGATGTAGACAGAAGACAACACAGAGACGCGGGAACAAAACAAAACAATGGAAACGACTAACAAAACAAAGACGTTGGGACAGAAGCGGCAGTCCACATACCAGACGCCGGCGTTGCTCTAGCCCAATCAAGACGCATTTGAGTCCAGTTTTGTGACCAGATCGCCCCCGTCTGTGGAGCGGGGAAAGCAGAGAAACGGGGCTGTACCTTGGTTGTATGGGGCTGCTTTTCTCCGGGTGGAGCCGGTGCCCCGCTCTCCGTGTCTGCTCCTGTGGCGGGCTGGGGCCACACCTTCGCCCAGGTACAGACTTCCGGGGCGGCGGGTGCGGGAGCGCGGAGCCGGTGTTCGGGCGTGGAAACGCCGGTGCAGCGGAGGAGAAGCGGAGCCGCGTGCGGCTCGTGGCGGTGCGTGCCGCTCGTGGTGGAGCCGGTGATCGGACACGGAAACGCCGGTGCAGCGGAGGAGAAGCGGCGCCGCTCGCTCGTGGTGCGTGCGGCTCGTGGCGGTGCGTGCCGCTCAAGTTTCGCTTGAGCGGCACGCTTGGGTCCTCTACCAGAGGCCTGGGATCTTGAGGGTTCTTCAGTATCTTTGCTGTTCCTGCACTTTTCTGGACCGAGATGTCTGATGTTTTTCCAGGAATCTGCTCAAGCCATTCCTCCAGTTTGGAGGTCATGGCCCGAGTGCTCCGATGACCACGGGCACCACTTTGGCCTTCACCTTCCACGCCTTCTCCAGCTTCTCTCTGAGCCCATGGTATTTCTGTCTGTTTTTTTCCTGGAAAGCAGTGCCATATTTCTATTGTGCCTCAAACTCATACAGCAATGCTCTGATCTGAAAAAAAATTGCAGACAAGGTAGGCCCCAACCACCTTTTTTCTTTTGATAGCTGCAGAGTGTTGATCAGAGTTTTGCCTTGCCATACAAATCTTGAGATGAATTTGTATAATGCTACTTTAAACTCGAAGCACATAATAGCATCTGAAATGAAGCAAATGCCTGATGATAACCGACCACATAAGGAAGCAGTCTGTGGAGTTGGATAAAGAAGTGCTACAGAGGAATGTATGGAGAGACAAGGCATTTATTAAGATGAAAAATCAGCTCCTTATTCAGAGGTCGCCTGCTGAAATTCACAGCGAGCACACAATTTTTCTTTCATATTTTTTCTGCATTAAAAGTGAAAAGGGCAATTACTAAAAGCCCACAGAGCGTGAAAAATTCTGCTTGCTCCTGACATTGAAAGACACATTGAGAAAGAATGAGCTGTATGAGAATGAGAATGAGAATGTATGTGCACATGAAAACTATTGTGTCATTGCATAAAATTGCTTGAAATCAAAGGAGATATATTATGCAAAATGTGCTTTCAAGAGCCTTTAATACTGTTCTTTTCCCGTCTGAGCACTCAGTTGTATTTAGAGTGATTCATGCATGTTCGATCAGTAATCTTTGTTCTCTGGCATTCGAGACCCCATCGCTCTGAAATTATTTTTCAGAACAGTAACAGAAGTCGGCTTCAGAAGCGTAAATAAATAACAAAGTACTGCTCGAAAGGAATCAATTGATGCTGGATTTGAACGGAAACATCTAATTCCACAAGAGAACAATGACCTGACCTCCAGCTCAACATGAAACCAGGGATTCTGCCATAATAACGGAGTCTGTGTCTGTTTTTTAAAGACTTTTGTGAAGCTCTGAAAAGCGACCGCTCTTGTGATATTGGCCTAAGAATAGAAATAAATGAATGGATATTAATCATGCAGCAGCGCTTCACGAACCTTCTCCCACATGAACAAAGGACCAGACTCATTATACATTCTGTTTGGAAATGGTAATGATTGAAAATGAATTAGATTGTTGTTTTTCTTTTGTTTCTTCTTGCTAAAATTGTACGGTAAAATATGGTAAAATATGTTAGACAATAAAATACACACAATATACATTTTCTGAAACTTTCGTGTCAAAAACGAAATGTCTAGATTCGTTACAACTTAGCATACTACGTCCTTTTTCCATTAGCAGTAAAAGCAGCTAGAGGAAACGTGCCTGGACTCTGTTATAACTTCACTGAAGGCTAACCAGCTGCTCTGTGACCTGCAGGGCTGACTTTTACGACCATTCTCCCCCATTCAAGAGAAAATGGAGCGCATTCGGAGGAAGTAGTGCCATTTTGCAGCAGTGAAGTGTGGTTGGGGCTTTTGGAGTGTTTTTCGTAAATGAGGTTGGGCTTCGGGCATCAGGAGGTTTGTGCAGTGACTGGAACAGAGAACATTGGGCTAAACGGTGGCAACGTTTTCATAGCAGAGCAGTGAAGTGCGTTTTAATTAAGTCAATTATTGCGATTGAGTCAAAAGTTGCTGTAAGTACGAGGTCAGCGCGGGCAAATCTGGGTCTAACAATTACACCTCACCGTTGTATATAAGTGTCAGGCTTTACATGAGGTCTTACTCAGCACTCTCCAAGTCACTTATATAGAAATAATAATGCCTGTGTTTCAGCATAGTCAAAGTGCTTTACGTTGCATTATTTATTCACTCCTCAGTCACACTGTGGTTGTGCAGTCACCTGTCAATCAGCACCAGCCGTCTCTGGGACCAAACCTGCTGAAGCCTTTCCACTTAAATTCTACACATCAATCTGGGACAGGACCAGGTAAATGCAGAAAGTTCAGACGGATGCTTTATGCTGATTGGGTGAAGCGTCACAAAAGAGGAGCAACAAATGACTTGCTTCTCTCTGCATATATTTCAAAAACACAATAGTCCATGTTTCTGCTGGATTCTGCCTGCTCCGTGTGCTTTGGTTTGTTTTGGCACTTCGGCCACAATGCTGCTCTGTGATTGGTCATCAGTGGCTCACAGAAGTTCTCAACTAAAAATATTGTGGTTATTCATCTCTGACAATCACTCACCCATACACCACAATCTTATTGGGGGTCTGGCTCAAGGACACAAATACAGCCCAGTCCCTGTAAAAGTCTCCGCAAATTATACTACGACTGCCTTGAATTATTTACTCCGTCAAAGCTTCCACAACATTCTCTTGTGATTCACCTCTGAAGTCTTTTGTTGCTGGATTTGATCATACGTTTCTGTTCATCCACAACACTAGAGCTGGACAAAGCAGCAGAGCACAGAGACAGTTGTGTTCAGTTGTCATGGTATCGACATCACCGTCACATGTCTCTGCTGCTGTGTCCATCGGCCACCGAGCACGTTCTGTCACAATAAAGTTCTTCCAACAGACCTCTTTGCTTAGCGAGAGAAAATAAGAAACATATTTTACTTTACAGTTTCATGCATTATTTATTCATTCCCCAAGCTCTGCGGCTATAGCTGCCCAAGCGCAGACTGATGGAAGTTTGGCTGCCAATCCGTGCCTTTGCTGCACCTCTGATCACCACTTGTACAGTATAATCACAATCATTTAAAAAAAGTATTACATTTGTTTCTACTGGTCCAAATGTGTGTATATTGCACTGATTTATTGAAAATATAGCTAAAAATGTACACCCAAATAACAATATTCAGACGATGTTATGTCACTCGAAATCGAAAATGTGTAAAATGCTATGAATGTTGGGATTCAAGTATTGCACAAAATGGAAAATAGTTTAAATAACCACAGAAGTGCAGACATATCCCTGCAACTCGGTTTTATGTATGCTTAGAATAATGTTGTTTTAACAATACACCTCCTACTTCTAATTGTGTGTGAACTATAGTTTGTTTAAAAAAAGCTCTTTATTTAGTTCTCACCCACGAGGTCCCACTCCCCGTTGGCGATGTAGCCGGTGGTGTCCGCGTTGATCATCTGCAGATCCAGAGACCAGCCGCCGTAAGTCCAGGAGCCGAACTTCAAATCGCACCTTTGCACGTCGAACGGAAACCAGCGCACGTCAATGTAACACGTGCTTTTAAAGATGCCTAAAAACACATAAGACAATACAATCTGTCAGTGCAGGAAAAAAATAGATCCTCATTCAAATGTTCTTATCTCATATTGTCTCGAAAGCAAAATCTAACATAACAATGGACAAAATGTTATTATAAATGAAAAATAACATGACAAAACATAAAATCATTCCTAGAAAAGCAGAAACATCTCCATGGAGACAAAAGGCATAAGGTCAATCTTAGCGATAAGATGTTTAGAAATTCCAAGTTTGTGGCGCAGTGACACTTGGCGTATACAGAAAACTACTTCCTGTTTATCGTCAGCACTTTCTGCATTTATTTCCTCTCTGCAAAGCCTCCACGCCGCGTTTTGACATCTCTTTATGTAATGTATTGGGTTTGTATAACGTTAGATGCATTATGTGCTGTAAATGTAACATGCTAACGTGCGCTAGCTTTGCTTTGCTAACTACGTCGACTCAACAAGTCAACGCAAAAGTTACAATTAATGGAATTACAACATTTTGTCAGAAGATCAAGTCATTATTTCCTGTTTACATCTGCTTTTTGCCGTCTCGTTTCCGCTCGAGGCCGCGTTCCCGCTTCACTAATCATATTGTAGCGGTGTGTAGCTCCTCCTCAGCTAAAGCAGAGCTGGAGCTGAATAGCGCTGGACCTCTTTGGAAGCTAGTACCTCTCAGGGTCCGCTTTGGATCGCTTTAACGGCCCGACCAATCCGCTCCAACGAACAAATGGAAACAAGGCTAAACAGGTGACGGACCCTCTACCGGAAGTTACATAAAGCTAGGGTGACCGGACGTCCCTATTTACCCGGGACAGTCCCAGTTTTGAGCCCTGTGTCCCATGTCCCAGCAGATGTGTCCAAAACCATTGATTTGTCTCAGTTTTATTCAAGACACGTCCAAGTTGTCCCAGTTTTGACCACTTTGAGCCCTTCCAACAGTAAAGAAGGGAATACATTGTCGTTCCTTTAGCCAAACTAGAGAAAATCTGGCTTTAGAACAACCAAAACACACAAAAAAGCACTCATTTCCACTGATAAAAGTTTCTTATATTATATACTGAGCTGTGAAAGAAGTATTCATGATCTGAGTGTATACAAATGTTCTTAATTAGGCTGAGCAAAATAATATGTCTGTTTGCCGTAACCCGACCGACCCGGTGTGAAACTAGCCGACTGAAATTTTGTTATCAGCATTTTGTTGAACCACCGTGTCGAATATATTTAACACGCTTGTAATCCCATCTTTCATCCTTACAGCAAAGATAACGCACTGCGCAACGCATGTGCGTCTTTATAATCACTCGCCCACATGCGTCTGAAACGAAACAGACCGCGGGTTAATGATGACAGATTGCCTTAAACAAGAGGGTTTGCATCTGACGGTGCCACTGAAGTGTCCATAGGACATGCCAGGCTCTGTCAGGGTGTTTTATGCAATGCAGTCTGGGATTGACACATGCCCAGTAGCGTCATAACAACAAACATGGCGGCGCCTGTGTCCCCCGCATGTTTCCCCCTCTCGCCTTCGCTTCCAAAATAAAGGTCAAAAAGGTCGAAATGTCTTAAAAATCGTGAGATTTAGTCTCCTGATCGGGTTGATAGAGACGTTTTCCATCGTTGACTATTGAAGCCTGACCCCTGGTGGTCACTCCGACTCAAAAAATGGCCAAATTTGGATCTTTTTTTTTGCCTTCAAAGTAAAAAAATAAGAATTAGCCACTTGAAAAATGTTGACTCGGGTTACAGCAAACAGACAATTTATTTGGGGTAGCCTTGCCTATGTTTTTTACTCTTTTATTATTACTTCCCATTCCAACCCGGGTGTGTCCCAGTTTTTAAATTCGACCTGCGCCTTTAATTTTAGACATCCAACCAAAAATGAGTGAAAACCAAGTAAACCGCAGCGTGAAGTGAAAGGTGGAGCAAATTTACACGCGTCTGTAGATATCCGATTGTGACTTATGAGCGTCTGTGCTGCGGGTCATCGCTCCGGGTCAAACGGATCCGGGGTCAGTCTAATACAGCTGTTTGCGCTTTTACTACCGATCGATTTCTGATGCTCGTCTTTCACGCGCTTTTATAGCCCGTGTCAGATAACTGCCTGTACCTGACAAAGCTCACAGCTCTGTAAAAGGAAACGTAAAACAAGATGGCTGTTACTGTTGTAAAATGTGATGGGAAATTACAATTCGCTTTGGAATACGGCAGGATGTGACAAACGTTTGGACTGAAATTGCGATTATGAACAAACAAAAACATAATCCTGTCTAATTCTGCTGTAGTTTAGACATACAAACATCTTATGAAATAAATGTGATTTTTATGCAGTTTAGATTTAATTTAAAAGTAATTAAAGTAGCAAATATAGCAACAGACAGGTCAGATAAGTACAGAATAATACATCTTAAAAAAAAACAACGTATTTTCCAGATTATAAATTGCACCTTTTTTCATAGTTTTGGCCAGGGTGCGACTTATACTTATATTTATACTTATATACTTATACTCGATTTATATGTGATATTATTTGTTATTTTCACACTTGCAACTGCATTTCATACTCCAGTGTGACTTATATATGTTTTTTCTTCTCTATTATGCATTTTTTTGGCTGGTGCGACTTATAGTCCGGTGCGACTTATAGTCCAAAAACTACGATAGTTTCGACGTAAAAACATGTTCTGAAATACATGTGATTCTTATGCAGTTTAGATTTAATTTAAAAGTATTTAAAGTAGCAAA
Source organism: Eucyclogobius newberryi (assembly GCF_026437365.1). Taxonomy (NCBI): domain Eukaryota; kingdom Metazoa; phylum Chordata; class Actinopteri; order Gobiiformes; family Gobiidae; genus Eucyclogobius; species Eucyclogobius newberryi. The sequence continues at coordinate 20,423,685 of NW_027316389.1, forward strand.
AATAGCAATAGACAGGCCAGGTAAGTACAGAATAAAACAGCTTGAAAAAACACAAACACAAATGGTATATTTTGTCTAGTCGTCAAAGCGCACAATTTTGAAAACAAAGTTGAATTAATTATATGGACGATTAGATTTAAATGTAGAAGTTTTAGTTAAAGAGTACGGAAATATCTCATATGGAGCGTTATTGGCACATTTTCTGTGGGCAGCAGCTTTATTTACCATGATGAAATGACAGAAGCAGAAGTATCTCGCACTCAAAGGCTGAAATGATCACAATAAAAGGTAAACCAGCTCACTTGTGAACATTCTCCTTGTGTGTCTCCGTGGATTAAAACACAACCCTTGTCCTTTGACCTCTGTTTCACTCCATAAACCAGTGAGTTCCATCGCATCCTGGCACTCGTCGCTGATGTGTCATGACAAAGTGTTGTGTCCTGCACTTGTCTTCTTTCCCAATGAAAGTGATTTAATACAGAATGTGTCCTGCTGCGCCCCATTCAGATGACAAGTTACAAGCTTTAGGATCAAAACAATCTAACATATCTAACATGAAATGGAAAATAATTGTATGAATAAATAACTCATTGGGAGAATTGCATCATTAGGCGAAGGTGAACTAAGCAACCTTTGTTACCTTATTAACATATTTTCCAGACTATAAGCTGCACCTTTTTTCATAGTTTTGGCCAGGGTGCGATGGTGGTCGTTTTTTTCACACTGGCAACCGCATGTCATGTGTTGATTATTTTCAACAACAGCAAGAGGGCGTTCTAGGAATCTGCACTTCCTCTTCCTCTGGAGTTTGTGGAGTTGTTTAGAAGTGACACAGAGGAAGAAGAATTCAATGGATTTAGTGATTTGGGGTAAAACTGATGCTTTGGTAAACTTGTTCTTTATGCTATAGTTATCTGAATAACTGTTAATATGTTACGTTAACATACCAGACACTTACCACAGTTCTGTCTGTGCGTCATGTAGCTGAAGGTGTTAGCGTTAGCATACGTACACCTATTCACCATGTTCTCTCATCTGTTATTATTAGGCCCGAGCCCCAGCAGGGCTCAGGCAGTTGCAACGCTGCCGAAGGCAGCGTTGCAACTGCCTGACCAAACATGCGGGCGCAGCCCGCATGTTTGGTACCCCGTCGCCCCTGGCAAGTACAGTGAACTAGCCCATGCCGAAGGCATGGATCATGCATACTTACTCCTGCTATGACAGAAAAAGTCAACAATGAGTGAATGGGCGTAGTCCATTCACTCATTGTTGACAACAGCAGCGCGAAGCGCTGCATTCCTCCAAAAACCCTCCTGGCATCGTCCCGTACGCGAGAGTCCATGCCGCAGGCATGGGCCATGCTTGTATCTGCTCAAATCAATGGAAGTCTATGGGGAGTGGGCGGGGCATCCCGACGGAATAGGGAGTGACGAGCGCGTAAGCGCTCGTAATGATGATTCCACCCCATGGCGGCATCGGGAAGGCTTAGAGCTTTCAAACGATGTATAATTTGTTGTTATAGTGGAAACGGCTATATTGTTTTTGCTAAAAATATTATTATTTTTAGGCCCGAGCGCCACAAGCTGGCGAGAGGCCTATTAATCTCGTAAGGCCGTGCGAAGCACGGCTGCGAAAGTGCGCACGTAGTGCGCACGAAATCGAGCGCGAAGCGCTCGCCCACTTCCAAACACTCACTAACGCACTCCTCCACTCATGCACGCCCCGTGCATACTAATTAGTTGTAGGAAAATGGAACATTACCGTTGTAAACGGGCGAAGCCCGTGCAAAAGTTCGCACTAAACGAGCACTTTACATTGGGATGACGACCGCGAAGCGGTCGTCATCCCCATATAAAGCACTCATTTGCGCTAAGTAGCTCACGAATACGTTCCCCATCTCTTGCATGTTCCGTGTATATAAGCATGTAATGCAAAAATTTAACATTATTACTGTATAGAGGGCCAAAAACACAAAGTGGGCGGAGCCCACTCAAAATTATCGAAAGTACCCGTCAGTGACCAGGGACCCACACCATGAGGTAGGAAAGCGCGAGCGCTTTCCGAAAATGTATAGTTTATGATATTTGAAAAATGGGAAACATTGTTTTCGCATCGGAATATTATTCTTTCTTTCTTTCTTCTTCTCGGGACCAACCCCCCTATTTTTCACCCAGTGAACATTGACGAAAAGTCACAAAAATTTGCACGCCTCTAAAAATCGTGCCTCTCTACATTCTGGCTATTTCCCTTTTCTAAAATAAAAAAAATTGGCGCGTCAGCGCCCCCAAATGTACCAAAAATGCATTGAGAGATGGGAAATGACCCAAAAAAAATCTGATCGTAGAATCATGAAATTTGGCGCAGAGGTAGATGGTGACAAGAGAAGTAAAAAATATTATTACGGCAACGCCGTCCGCCCAACCAAATGTCGGCCATATTGCTTCAAAAATGGCTAAACATGACTTCGGAGTTTTTCCAAACGTCGTACTTTTACGAACTCCTCCCAGGGCGTTGGCCCTAAAAAGCTGAAATTTGGTGAAAATGCTACTGAGGAGTGGGACATCAAAAGTTATCCAAATTACATTGATACCTCTCACGGTCTCTGTGCGGCGAAGCCGCAAACTGTAGCTAGAATTTCAGAAATCTCCCATATTTAAAATTTCTGCCGTTTGCCCAGATAAAGTCCGAATTGCGTCAAATTAGAATCAGTTGTTAAACTCTTTGCCCTAAACCTACTTGAAGTGAAATAAATTCATTTGGCGCCACAGCGCCCCCTACAGATTTTATATGGAGGTTAAATGTTTAGTTTTGCGAAATTATATGAAATTTGACACACAACTCAATTTTAGCATCCCCATCAAAAAAGTCAATGACTCATGTCATAATTGTTATGGCGTTGCCGTAACGATGACCGAAACCTTTCATGTTATTCCAATGGGGAAATCGCCAGAACATGTTTACACTTTAGACTTTCACAAACTCCTCCCAGGGCGTCAGCCCTATTAACCTGAAATTTGGTGAGACTCATCTTCAAGACCATCAAAAGTTATCCACATTTTCATTCAAAGAGTCACGGTGTCTGTGCGGCAAAGCCGCACATTTTGCCAAGAATTCAAAATAAAATAGCTTTTTGATGGTAAAACAAAGGGGAGAAGATGTGACAGCGTCACAGATTCAGCAGTAGGCGTAATAAAAGGACAATTGGGGCGCGTTAGCGCCCCCTCCTCTTGCGGCGTGGCGGCGGTGTGGCGGCGGCGTGGCGGCGGCGTGGCGAGGGCCGATCATTGCCGCTTGCGGCTATATTTATTATTTTTCTTGTTCTTCTGCTTTTTGAGCTCTAATTTGACCCCCTGAACATGCTCAAAAACTCACCAAACTTTACCCAAAATTCAAAATCGGCGAAAAATTTTGTTTTTTCTGGGCCATTTTTTTTTTCGTTAAAAAATGGCGCGACAGCGCCACCGACAAAAGTCAAAATACATTGCGCCTATGGGAGACGCCCAGAGGTCAACTTTGTCGTAGAGCTACGAAATTCGGAACACGCATTCCTCTTGTGAGGACAAAAAACAAATATTATTGTGGCCACGCCCCCAGAATTACCCTATGCCCGCCATCTTCCTTTGAAAATGAAAACACGCTGTGTTAGCCATTTTGTTCACGTCAAACTTTGACGAACTCTTCCTAGGGCGTTTTGCCCACCGACTTCAAAATCGGCGGACGTCCTCTGGACAAGTGGGGCATCTAAAGTTATCCAATTTTTTGAGATACCTTTTACGGTCTGTGTGCGGCGCAGCCGCAAAGTTGGACAACTTATTTTGGGATATTGCAGATCTAAAAATTGTTCCCATTTGATCAAAACAAGTCCGATTAGGACCAAATTTGATTCAGTTGTTCAACTTTCTAGTTTGGACCAGTTTATGATGACAAAATTGAAATGGGCGCGATAGCGCCCCCTACAGAGTGACCTTTAAATTAACATTGAAGGTCAAAAATTAGTTTTACCAAAATTTTCTAAACTTTACCCAAAATTCTATTTTGGCGTCGCGATCAAAAAAGCCAATCAGACAAATGCCTTAATTTTTACGGCGTAGTCGTAGCGATGACATAAACCTCCCATGTTATCCCTATGGGAAAACCGCTAAATCTCTCGAATATCCACATTTTTATGTATTACACTTTAACGAAGTCCTCCTAGTGCGTTTTGCCCACCGACCTCAAAATCGGTGTACGTCCTCTAGACAAGTGGGGCATCTAAAGTTATCCAAATTTTAAGGATAGCTTTTACGGTCTCTGTGCGACGGAGCCGCAAACGTTTCCCAGAATTCTGACTATTTGGCCTTCAGAGTGGCCTATAAACAATAGAGTTTTTCCAAATGACATGATATTTTGAACAAAATTCTAATTTGCCATCCTGATCACAAAAGTATGAGAGCCAAAGTCATATTTTGTACGGCGTAACCGTAGCGATGACAGAAACATCCCATGTTATCCTTATGGGAAAATCATAGAATTGCTCAAATCACCACATTTTTACGCTTCACACTTTAACGAACTCCTCCTAGGGCGATTGTCCGATCAAGTTCATATTTGGAGAATATCATCTACACAAGCGGGGCATCAAAACTTATCCATATTTTGATTCTAAGTGCTACGGTCTCTGTGTGGCGGACCCGCAAATATATGTCAGAAATGGGAAAACAGCGAAATCTCTGAAATGTTCACATTTACGCTTCACACTTTAACAAACTCCTCCGTGGGCAATAGCTCGATCAAGCTTTACTTTGGGAAAAATCATCTACACAAGCGCGGCATCAAAAGTTATCCATATTTTTATTCCAAGTGCTACGGTCTCTGTGCGGCGGCGCAGCAAATTTGACTGACACTTGTGTTGATTTGCACTGGATTGGCCATGTCCAATGTGTCTCCGTCTGTCAAGTTCTTTTTTTATTCAACACACAATAAGGGCGCCATCTTTATCAAGTCGAAAGCGCAGAGTCGGAAGGCCGGCGGCCCGCGAGGGCCGTTGGATACCGCTTGCGGCTTTAATTTTAAATTGCATTTCAAGATGAAATCAATATATCAAATAAATTTCCCCCAAAAATACGACTTATACTCCAGTGAGACTTATGTATGTTTTTTTCTTCTCTATTATGCATTTTTTGACTGGTATGCCTTATATTTATGAAAAGCTTGTGCGTGTGTTCTCTGCCCGTGGAGCTGCAGGAGTCATGTTTGCACTGGGTTAAATGTGAAAGCCGGTGCTGCCTCAGTGAGTCCTCCTCAAACAGGCGACAGTTTCATTACAGTGCCCGCTTCACCGAAACCAAAATGTGCCCCGACCCGCAGAGACATCGCTATGGAAACAGCATCTCTAATCATCAGGTGGTTGGAGAGTAGAGCTCAAAATAGAAACAAATACTCAAATAGCAACGCAGTTCATCTGCTTGTAAATAAGAGTCTGTTTGAGCATTCAAGACAAAACTGGGACTAAAGCTGGAGATAAATGTGGATCTGGATCATGAATAAACCAGAACGAGATCAGGAGTAAGTCAGAACTGGCACAATATTCAGAAAATAACTGTATCATTTGAGCAAATTATTAATGCTATATTTGTATTTATAACAAACATTTGAGTAACAACACTGAAAATTCAGAAATAAAACAAAACGTAGGCAGAAGATTCTTACCAGGAGGCAGGTACTGACAGTATCCAGAGGAGTTGACCAAAATCTTTGTGTGGAACGAAGCATCAAACCTCTCGTCAGCGCTGCAAAAAAGGAGACACATCATATTATATTTATTGAATTTGTTTTATTTATTTAATGGATTCAATGGCTTTCATTTATGTATTTAATGTATTTAATGTATTTTATTTTCCATCCATCCATTTTCTACGACAGTGGCCAACTCGTTGCAGGGCCAATTTTATTTATTTTATTGAATATTTCTCTGTTAAATCCCAACCTGCACAGACTAATATGAAATACAACCATTTTAATTTAAAAAAAGTGATATGTCAAATGTTTTGCATTAACAAGTTTCCTTTTTCTAAACAACCAACACAATTGTAGCGCTGTCACAAATATAATTGCTGATATTTTGCAGTAGCCGACAATATCAAAACTGTATCAAAAAATCAATAGTTAGATATTTTAGCACACCCAAACTTCTTAACAAAAGTATCTGTAAAATTTGAACAACAAATGGAAAACATTTCATTTAACGCCCTCGTTCATTGATTTAATTCATAATAGAGAAAAGCAATATAGATCTGTTAAATGTCAGGTAAAGTGCACAGTTAAAGACGACCTATTGTGCTTTTGTCTTCTATATTTATAATCTACGACGCCCTTGGGTTATTATGTTATAATTTGGACATTTTAAATCGCCACATATTGATCTGAAACGGCTTGATTAAAAAAATAAGTCATTTCACACCACTTTGTCCAGTCAAATAAAGCCTTCGAGTGAAACAAATGCTTTACTTTTTTATTTTTTTTTAAATGAAGAAAAATGCCTTTGATGAGAATGAATAGAGGCTGGTACAAGTCAGCACCGCGCAGAGGTCTCAGAACTCAGTCCTTTTTTTTTCTTAAATCTCTCTTTTTCTGTTTCTCTCTATTAATTAATTTAAATTGTTTTGACGGTGTGGAGCACCTGATTGAAGACGTACTACAGAAGGTGGCGGTCATGTGACACTAAGATACCAACTGCCATAAGAAGAAAAAGAAGAAAAAAAAGAAAAAGAAGAAGAAAAAGAAGAGAAAGAAGAAAAAAAGGAAAAAAAAGAAAAAAGAGAAAAAAGAAGGGAAAAAGAAAAAAGGCGAAAAAAAGAAGAAAAAAAAAGAGAAAGAAGAAAAAAAAATAGAATAAAGAAGGGAAAAAGAAAAAAGAAGGGGAAAAAGAAAAAAGGAGAAAAAAAGAAAAATAAAGAAAAACTAAAGAAGAAGAGGAAGAAGAAGAAGAAGAAGAAGAAGAAGAAGAAGAAGAAGAAGAAGAGGTGGCGTTAATGTAACAATTGGAAGAAGAAGAAGAAGAAGAAGAAGAAGAAGAAGAAGAAGAAGAAGAAGAAGAAGAAGAAGAAGAAGAAGAAGAAGAAGAAGAAGAAGAAGAAGAAGAAGAAGAAGAAGAAGAAGAAGAAGGAATATTGTTTTCATCTGTGTCAAAATGGCTGCCGAATCCGACACGCGTCACCGTTTAAGAAAATAAAATGCAAATCACTCTAAATGCAACTTTGAGTGGTTTAATGACGAGGGGGAACTATTAAGGCTAAGACAGCCCAAAAGTCTCCTTTAAAGTTTACTTTCCAATCCCCCGGGGCCGCTCTAAAATGTTCACAATCGTTTACTCCTCAACATATTCAGAGGCAACGGTCAGCAGAAAAGCGATCTGCAGATGTGTGTGGACTGTTGATAAAAGCGTGATTCAAATTCCGGCTCGGCGCCCGAATCCTCCGCTGGTTTCTCATTAGAAAACAGTCAATAGTCCTTCTGACAGCCTCTTCTTCTCCCTCCTTCAGCGCCGCGAGTAATTAGCAAAGACGGCGCTAAATCTCCGCCGCACGGCGTTAGCGACGAGGTGCTAATCCCGACCGACCGGGCGAAAGGAGACAGAATGAGCCGGGGTTTGTTTACAGCAGAAGTCTTTGGATTAGCTCTTCCCCCATAAACAAGTTTATCTTTAAGAATGTTTTTAGTGTTTGTTTGATGTTTAGGATTTAGAGGAAAAGAACAAAATAACAGAATAACGGAAAGGATTAGGTATTATGCACAGTTTCACTACACAGTTTCTATTTTTTATTTATTTATGTGAAATGTCGGTGAGATTTTTCTACACATGGGACGTTCTACGTGTGGGATGTTGAAATTTTGCTATATTTATTCCATTTGGTCCACATCTGATAACACTCTCAAGCTGCTAGATATGTTGTATTGTAACCCACTTATTTCCAGTCAGATCAATCATTCTGGGAAGAATCAGGGTCAGTTTGCTCTCCAAACCCACAAATAAAGAAATACCCTGGACATCTTTGTTTATTACAAGTCCTTAAACCTAATTTTTAGGTAAGTTACCTTCAGCGTTAAAAACAAATAATAATAATTGTCAAAACCCAACAAATGCTCAAACAAGTGTCAATCAGAATCTCGCTCCACTTTACTCTTGACTTATGTTTAACAAAGAAAACCAAAATCTGTTATTCCTCTGTGCAGAGCTTGTTTCTACTTTATAATTAGAGTAAATCAGACATCAGAATACAAAATTGCAGAGGCACAACTTCACAAAGAGTCCAGACATTTGTTTGTGCTCCAAAGGTTCAGGAACAGCTCCAGTTTGAAATGAGGCTCAATCTAGTCAGGCTTTTTAGGAAAAAGTCTATTTTTATGTGCATATTTTGTATTTTCTTATTGTTCTTGTACTTCGCGCCGCAATACTGGAACTAAATGTTCTCTTATTTATCTAAACCAACACAAGAAACGGATAATTTGCTTTGTCAATCCCAGAATAAAAAAATAAACGGACGTGGTGGTTTTAATAACAATGATGTTCAATTATGATAATATTAATACGATATCATAAAACACATAAAGTCTCTGTGTTGGTTACATATGTATTTTCGGGGCATTTGAAGTGTGCGTCGTCGCCCTCTGCTGTCTGTGGGCGGAAAACCGGCCTTGCAACGTTTGCCCACATCAACACGACAACTCTCCTGAGAAACCCTGGCTCTTTTTTATATTTGGCACCGTGAGATGTTTTTGCATGTGATTCTACTGTCTTACTACGATAAATCAACAACAAAAATCAACAACTTTTGCGCCTATTTCTACTTAGTTCTGCTTTAACATAAAAGCAAGTCTGTGTCTACCTGTTGTAAAGCAGGATGTCGGGTCTCCAGATCTGATTGTCGGGGAAACGCACGTTTGTGACTCCGGGATAATCCGACACGTTCCACTGAAGGTAGAAGTCTGTCCAGTACTGAAAAACAAGACACAAATACATGAATTCACGTCAAGTTGGGGACGGGCATTGCCTATTATATTGAACCGCAAACCTTCCAGATTCATTCGAGGCAGATGAAGGTTTACTTTATTGTGCCTTTGACCTACTGACCTTGGAGAGACGTTAGCTCGGTTTATACGGCACCGACTGAGAGTGAATGTTAGCTCCGTGTTGACATTAGCTCCGCGTTGACGTTAGCCCCAACGTTAGCATTAGGTAGCGGCGCGTTGAAGTTAGCTCCGCATTGACGTTAGGTAGCGGCGCGTTGAAGTTAGCTCCACGTTGACGTTAGCCCCAACGTTAGCTCCGCGTTGACGTTAGGTAGCGGCGCGTTGAAGTTAGCTCCGCGTTAACGTGAGCCCCGCGTTGACGTTTGCTCTGTGTTGACGTTTGCTCTGTGTTGATGTTAGCGCCGCGTTGACATTAGCCCCGCGTTGACGTTTGCTCCGCGTTGACGTTTGCTCCGCGTTGACGTTAGCTCCGCGCGTTGACGTTAGCTCCGCGTTGACGTTAGCTCCGCGTTGACGTTAGCGGCGTTAGCGTTCAAACCGCAGACAGCGCGGGAGGAGAGACAAGAACAACTATGCAAGAACTATAAGTATTTTACAGTATTTTATTTAAACTCTGGGTGCGACGTAAAAATCCGAGCTCCGAGGACGACCGGGATTAGCATTAGCTCCTCTCCTCCTTTCGCGCACGTATGTCACGACTGAAGAAGGAACGTACTGTAAAATATGCTAAAACTTAAAATATAATGGTTTAAAAGCAAGTCTATATATTTCAGGATGATGAAAGAGAATAAAGGAGCATTGACGTGTCAGTTAACGATTCAAAAGAAAACATCCATCTCTTTTGAAGCTGAAACCCGTGAATGGAATGATAAACGTGGACGGCTTTAGCCCGACTCGAGCTGTAGATCCCTTTCTCATTTGGAGGACGGATCAGACTCCTCTCCACGGCTTTAACCTTGTTTTGGACATGGCGTAAGCTAGCTTTATTGGAGGAGACATGTCCAGCTGCTGCTTTACTGCGGTTGCTCTTCACTTCTGCTCAGTGAACAGGTTGTAGTTGAGACTCCTGATTTCTCCGATTTCCTCTATTGTTATTATAAATGTGTTTCTGTCTCTGCCTTCAAAAGCTAAATAAGTTTTTTTTGTCTAATAAAAATTCTGACGGAGTAAATGATAAGCCCAAAGTCGCATTTCACTGTAACAAGCGAAAGATTTTGATGTTTTTGATGCGTGTTTATTGATTATTTTCAAACCCAGTGTGTATGACGCAAACTCTTTCTTAACGGTCAATAAATGAAAGCCGGAACAATATTTTTGGGGCTCAGTATTTATCGTGAGTACATTTTCTGTCATTCAAAAAGATTTGAGCTGTAAAACGGCTGGATAAGTAACTAATTTTACTAATTATTTATACTAAAAAAAGTGTTTCATTTTTAATTATCAGGGTTTATTGGGGTTATTTTGCTTTTAGGTTACGAAGCTCAACAGTCAGACTCGCTCCGAAGTTTGCCGTGGTTACAGAAATAAATTGCCCGTTAATTTTTGCCAGAGAAAGTTTAGAATGTTTCAGATGTGAAGAGTTTAATGGCACGGCAGAGGATAAAGCGCTCTGTGGTGACTAATGTCCGCGATGACGTGGTTTTCAGTCCAAAAAACACTTAAAATGTGTCAAAATATTTCAATAACTTGGTTGTTTAGAACGTTTCGGACACAGATTTTAAATAGAATGTTAGATCTTCCATGCAGTACTCATCACATTTGCTGATTAGTATTGAAAATGTGTTGAAAATGTATTAGAAATGTGTTGAAAATGTATTGAAAATTTGTTGAAAATGTATTGAAAATGATTTGAAACTGTTGTAAATGTATTGTAAATTTGTTGAAAATGTATTGAAAATGTGTTGAAAATCTATTGAAAATTTGTTGAAAATGTGTTGAAAATGTGTTGAAAATGTATTAGAAATGTGTTGAAAATGTATTGAAAATGTTTTGAAACTGTGTTGAAAATGTTTTGAAACTGTGTTGAAAATGTATTGAAAATGTGTTGAAAATGTGTTGAAAATGTATTGAAAATTTGTTGAAAATTTGTTGAAAACGTATTGAAAATGTTTTGAAACTGTGTTGAAAATGTATTGAAAATGTGTTGAAAATCTTTTGAAATTTTTTTGAAAATGTATTGAAAATGTATAGAAAATGTGTTGAAAACGTATTGAAAATGTTTTGAAACTGTGTTGAAAATGTGTTGAAAATGTGTTGAAAATGTATTGAATTTGTACATCCAGAATGAGCTCCATAGACACATCACAGTTTACCGTGATGTTTTTCTGTAGCAATGTAACGCACGCAAACATGAATCGATCAAAATACAACTGAATATCACAAACGAACATCAATAACGAGCTCAGAAAAGTAGATATTTTGCATAACGTGTCACTAAACAGCATTCAATAACAATTCTGACTTTCAACACGACACGTTTGCTCGACTTTTTCATTGCCAAACGTCAAATCCATCCCGTTGTCGAGGGCCAGACCTCTCCAGGCGTCCCAGACCTCTCCGAACGCCCTGATCTGTCCGGACGCACCTCTCTTTTTTTTTTTATCTTCGGCGACGGCGCGTAAACAACACGTCTTATCGGGGGAAAAGTGATCGACCTTGAGCGTCCGGCCGTTCCCGAAAACACCGGGGACGCGCTGCCAAGAGCGACGAGAAGCGAGAGGGGCTTTTATGCAAATGGCCCTCGGATCCAAATCCCGCCAGTGTCATCTCTTATCGACCCAAAACTCACGCAAACGAAGACGCCGCCGCCGCTTGTGTAAGAATCATCTGTTTGTATAAGCCTTAGATAATATAATATAGATTCATGGTATAAGCGGGAGATGAGCGGATAATGGAGGTCGGACAAGTTAGCGTGAGTGTAATTGTGAGACCAAAGTATGGCACGGGACTTGTCACCTTGGAGACAAACTGGTGCAGACACTGTAGCTAGAGTCACCGGTGGTCGGGATCTCGTTTATGAAGCGCGCGTAGGTTGAAAAATGCGCAGAGAGATGAATATTCAGCGGGTTTGAGGCACTTTTAGCGAGAATTCCACGTCAGGCTTTATAAATGAGACCCGTGATCTGTGCAGCATGTTTTTCAAAGGTATAAAGCAAAAAATGCAATCTAGATGTATGAGTTCAATGCTATCCTGAGGAACATTCCAGGTAAAGCAATAACATCGCCATGGAGACAAGCAGGTGGCGTAGGCGTAGGGCACCTTTAGAGTCTCGCAACCACTGTGTATACATTTAAAAATGTGTTGTTTTCAGCCCAGAATGAGTCAACTGTTGGCGCTGCCATTTTATAAATCATCAAATTAAACTATTCCGCTTTGACACACAATATATTTTAATTGGAGCCACACAAAGGATAAACAACTTCACACGTTACAATTTATGTGTGAAAATGCCCTACATTTGTTGACTGAATAAATAAATACATGTTTGTATTTTAGAAATATTTCAAAAGATTGTTCGAATATCGTAATTTGCCAAATTTTTTCGGGACTTAAAATCGCAGTATATCGGACAAGAAAGTGTATGTAACAACAGCAGCAACACCACCACCACCACCACCACCACCACCACCACCACCACCACCAACAACAACAACAACAACAACAACAACAACAACACCACCACCACCACCACCACCACCACCACCACCAACACCACCAACACCACCAACACCAACACCAACACCAACACCAACAACAACAACAACAACAACAACAACAACAACAACAACAACAACAACAACAACAACACTGTAGCCTGAGTGTGAGAAGTGTTCTACATCATGTTAAAACTGATCTAGAACCTTTAAAATACAGTTTTCCCCCTAAATGTATTAACTGAACAGTTTTGATCGTTGATTGACTTTTGATGTTCTTTTAACTATGAACTTTAATGTTTGTGTTTGTTTACGTGGTGCTTTACGATGCAGGTCCACATTAAAACACGTAGAAGTTGCGGGTAACGTGTTGTTGGAGCAGTGCCACGTCCGGACATGAAACGCTGGGCACAGACCCTCAGAGGCGGCGAAGGTTCTGATGTCAGACGCTTCAAAGACACGCCAGGACGAAGTCTACAAACGTCTGACGCGATCACTCACTCTGACTGCAGCGTTCAAACGGAATAGAATCAAACTATACGTGCATCGAACGCAACCGCCAAAGCTGGTCACGACTCGCAGCCGCTCAGTGAAATGAAACGTCACATTGCGATTTATTTGAGCCGAAATTGAAATTGCGAAAAGCTGAAACAATTACGTTCGCGCTTCAGAGTCCCAACAACATTTTGGGTGGAAGCTGTTGCCTTAAGTTTTTTACAGAAGCGGCACATTTTAACGATAAACCTGTGAAATACTGTGAGCAGAGGCAGTGGAGTAGTGGACGTTTCAATCTCGTAAGTACAATTTTAAAATTTTTGGCTACTCTACCTTCCAAAATTGTACTTTGGAAAGAGAAACATTCAGAAAAGTCCAGGAAATGACATAAGTAAAAGGTAAAATCTATTTGGAGCAACTGTCAGGACGTAACAGCTGATTTATAATGACAAATGTTTCCACTAGAGCTGCTAAAGTCGGTGCAACTGGAACGACTAAACATGGAAGAATGAACAAATGCTGATACTGTTAATGGCTGGACCATGAAAATATCAAACTTATATTGTTTCTGAAGAAGCGGTGCGAGAAACACAAACGTTCAAAAGCTTTTGTCATTTGTAGATTTACTCGCGGTGAGACGAGAAGACGAACCGCAACTTTGACTCAAGTGAGAGACCGTTGCACTGTCAAATACTGTATGTTACTAAAGTGTGCATATATATATATGTATATATATATATATGTATATATATATATATATATATATATATATATATATATATATAAGTACACGTCTTTCAAAAAGTAGACGTAACTAACCTCTAGAGACGAGTTGGCAAAGGAAATGGCTCATGTCCGAGAAGAATCGTGGAGCGGACTGCAAAGACGTGACAGAACTGGAGCTGTCCATGGTACTACTGATGTGTACGAGGGGATGAAACTGTCCCAACAGCACTTTGTAAAGATCTGCCTGAGATATCATACTCTCCTTTACTGCATCTCCAACATGTCCACAGTATTTCAGTCCCGTCAGCTTTTTTTTTTCAAGTCAATGTAGCTTTTGTATAAATCCTTGAGTTAGTTGAAACGATCTGAAAGTCGCTGCCGCCCGCGCTGCTTCCTCTGCCCTCGACCGTACAAAGTCGGGTTGATTGTGTAAAGTTTGGGAAGAGAACGCGTCACAAAACAATGACTCCGACTGTTCAGAACCTGCAAACGAGAAGAACGAAGGAGAGCGGGAGCGGAACTTTCACTTTGTTTTGAGTCATTCAGTTTTATTTTCTGTTAATTGTAGTGTTGTTAAAGGCGTATTAACATGCGAGTTCCATCTGCTTGTTTTTGATGAATATTTTATACTTTCCCTGGATTGTTCCACAGTATGGGCCTTGAATCTCAAAGTGTTTTCTTTTTATTTAGATTTATTTGATGTGGTTTTGCAATAATTCTATATCACAGAGCATTTAAATTAGATAATAAGGGGAAGATTAAAGAAATAAAAGTGACTTATTCCAGTGGCAAGTTCAATTTCAACCTGAGGTATGGGCAAAGTAAACTCAGAATTCACTCCCGAAACACAGACTAACTCACTCCCACTTCTCTGTTTGAGCTCTGTTCATGTAAATCTTAATAATTAATCAACTAATAAACATTTTAATAATCCGAGACTTAAGGCCTTACAATTCTGATCTGAACGAGCCATAAATACAAGAGTCCTGTTACATTTTTAAATACATAGTTCTCCAGTAAATGTACGAAACGACTTGATTTAATGCTTTTTTTATTTGATCCCACTGGTTTTATTGTTATGGGATCAGATCATTTTGAGCACTTGTTATTTTTGTATCGACTCTATGGTTTTGTTGAGTAAACGTGAGCACTCTACACCTCCGCTTTGATCATATTTCACATCATAGCAGAGCGTATCGTTTCAATAAGTTCCTGTTCTGTGGCTAAATCTATAAATCACGGCTCATCGCAGACGTCGGTTTCCTTGGCGGCTCCGGAGGGACCAGGGAACGGCGTCGCTCTGTTCCCCCGTTTCGGTTACGTCACGTTCGGCCCGACACAAGCGGCATTATCAGTGACGCGCGGGCGGCCGTTCCGTTTGACGTGCGGCGCTTTGGGGAGTTGGAACTGCAGCTGTAGCTAAGATTATGGCAAAAGCAGAGGATCCAAACAAAGACCGCTCACTGTTCACTCGATGGCTGTGTATCCGGGTGAAGACGTTTGGAACGATGGTGATGTGTAAATCGAGAGACGAACGGCACTAAGTTTTACGATATAAAACATTAAATTTAAATGATGTCTATTGTGCTGCTCTGGCGTTGACGTTGTGAGATCCACTCTGAAAATATGCTAAAAACACATACAATAAAAAAGGAAATACTAACATAAATGACTGGAAAAACTATGAGCATGTATGTGGAATAGGGATGTCATGATATCAAATTTTAGTGTCACGATTATTGTGAGAAAAATATCACATATTAACGATTATTCATGATTATCTTTGATTTTCTTTCGTTCTCATGGTCTGACATGTGACGTTCCTCAAGTTTGTGACCAACTTTACAAGAATTAACTTTCTGAAAGACAAAATAAAGTTAAATGTGACCAAAAAAAGCCAGATAAAAAAAAGTTCATCTTTACATTTAGGTCTATGTTTGAGCTGTAGATTGAACAAAAAATACCTGATTTTGGTTCTAAAATTTTCTCAATTATTATTATATTGTAACCTGAATAATCACGATTATCGATTCACCTCATAATCGTGACATCCCTAATGTGGAATTGACAAACAAAGCACAACACTAACTTTGACGTTTTGTTCTGAAAGTCACAAGGATATAGATGTCTTTTGTTATTTGAGGTGTCGAGATTATTTAATTAATCAATAATCGTGATTATTCAGCCACAATATAATCATAAGAACTAAAAAATTATAATCGTGACTGTTTTAGAAGCGTAATTTGGTCTTTTGAATTCAATATGTTGTCCAAAATATACTTTATCTGGCTGTTTTTGTCGCATTCACTTTATTTTGTCATTCAGAAAGTTGGTGGTTGGAGAATGAAAGAAAATGAAAGATGTTGCTGTCGTTTGATGGTGAATAATTGTTAAATTGTGATGTATCTTCTCACAGTAATGTTACTTTTATCCTTATTCAGGATGTTTCGCTGAGTACTTTGGGGTACAACGTAACATCTGGACTATCCTGATGTAACTGAATGTGAACTGCAGCTCATTTTCCTCTGAGTTACGCCAAGAGCAGCTCAAACACTGACTGTGGAGATGAAAAACAACACAAAAAACACTAATATGAACAGAGAACGGATAAAAGAAGTAGAAGCTGGACTTAAAACTATAACTCAGCCTGAAACAAGTATAAATATTCCCCAAAAAGTTATTTTTCTGACTACATTCTCTCGTCAGTGATACAGCTAATTTATTCTTTTTTACATTATGATAACATTTCGTGCCAAATGGGTGCGCTAAATATTCAGCTAATTATTTTATTTCAATTATAAGGATTTATAGGAGACGACAGCAAAAGGGAGAAAACAATGTGTGAGTTATCTTATGTTTTAGGAGTTAATTAAGAGTTTAAGCTGCCTTTTTACGAATAAACACTTAGTTTCCAGGTACATTTCTGTATAAATAGTTGTCTTTTTGTGAAGTGCAGTTCGGTCAGATATACGGTCCGATTGTAGCTAGCTTTAAGCTTTCGGCACGTCAAGACTATTTATAGAGCTGCACACAAAGTCATTCAAAGGGCAGGAAAAGACGCATTCAAATCACAGCACAAACAAATACCATAAAAACATAAATAATGATTATGAAATTGACTTTAAAAGAGAAGAACGCGGGTAAAATCCTCTCAGTCTCATGCACAGTTGAACAGAACTGTTTTTAGCCTAGATTTGAACATTGTAGAAGCTTTTTTCACATCTTTAGGAAGAAACTTTGTCACTTTTTAGTCGTCTAATCAATAGCCCGGTCTTTGGTCATCTAAGAATTGAGTCTTAATGGTTTTGCCAGGTCAATCTTCAATTTTAAGAAAAACAATGCGACGAAAACATAACTGACATCGCGTCTTTGCCTTTCATTAACTCGGCCAATGACTGTTTCGCGGTTTGATTTCTCGAACTTTTTATTTATTTAATAATAATTATTATTATTGTTATTATTATTACATATTTACATATATATATATATATATATATATATATATATATATATATATATATTTTGTATTTTTTGTATTTGTTTCATCATTTTTTTGTATTTTTTGTATTTTTTTTTGTTTATTTATCCAACTTTCTGCTGTTGTGACGTTGAGCCGTTTGTTTGGCAATTTGTCTCAGACTTTTTGCATTTTTTAAAGTCAAATTCAACCTAGAAAATAGTGCATAAAGTGCGTGGACCGCGTGAGTCATCTCCAGATCTGAGCCAGGACCTTGGTCAGGATTTCTCAGCTGGAGGATTAGACAACTGTGCATTAAACTAACCATAACCTCTACGTTCTGCAATTTGGACGGTCTAACCCATTTAATACTGGCAGCGAACCAACTAAGCATTATGTGTTCATATTCATAATCCACGCTCCGCAGACTCTCTCGCTCTGCAGTGAAGATCGAGGCACAAACCTGGCCTTAGTTTCACTTTTGAACCGGGACAGAGGAGGAGCATTATGTCTTAATTAGCATTAAGTACGCTCCAAAAAGCTTTGTCTACATCGCTTTAAAAGTAAATCAAACAAGTAATCAAGTCGTTTTGAACCGTTTAGATTTATTTTGTGTGTTTTTTAAGTATGTTTTAGGATATTTGAACTGATTTGAGTGTATTTTCAGCCAATGTCAACCTTTACATATGGAGACTTTTGATGTTTGAATATTTTCTTTAGATTTTTTTAGAAGTTTTTCAAAATAAAACAGAACATGACCAAAGAGCAAAACATCAATCAAAAAAAATGAAACAGACATCAACAAAAAATTTAAACAAGTATAAAAACAGTCCCATCGAGTCCAGAGTCGGTCAAATTTGTCCTTTTCCAAATTAATTCAGAGTTTTATTTTTTCCAATTGTCTAATTCCTGTTATTATATGATGTCAGTCCGGTCCTTGGTCGTCGGGGGTTTTGCATCATACATTTCTTTGTTATGGCTTTTTTTTCCTGCTCCCAAAAGCACATTCTAAAGGTGTATCCATTCACTGTGTCCACGGCAGGAGTTCTGAGGCCCAAGTACAGAGTTCCAAAAGAGCATCCTTAATTTAAGTCCAAAACTGAACAACAGGACTTTCCCAGAAGTCGTGACAGTGGTTTGCCTCCTGCTGCCACGCCCTCTCCAACAGTCTGCACTTCCCTGTGAGTAACGTGCACTTTGATGGAGACTTTTCAAACAAAAACAGCAGCTAAATGATGCTTTGGACTGAGCGACGAAACAAGCAGAGAACAGAGAACGGAGAGAACGGAGAACGGAGAGAACGGAGAACGGAGAGAACGGAGAACGGAGAGAACGGAGAACGGAGAGAACGGAGAACGGAGAGAACGGAGAGAACGGAGAACGGAGAGAACGGAGAACGGAGAGAACGGAGAACGGAGAGAACGGAGAACGGAGAACAGACAGAAAAGGACTCTGAAGTTTGGACTCACCAGCTGCAGCCAGATGTTCGTGGTCAGCACTTGGTTCTTCTCATCCTGAAAACAGAAACACGAGCCGCATTATTCACTGTACTTATTATGCATGAAATCGACCGGTTTGAGTTCGGTTTGCCCTTTGAAAATGAGTCAAAATAACACACTTAAAAGGTCAGAAAAATATGTAAAACCGCTTTTTCATCGTGTCATGTTTTCATATAGAAATAAGGTGTGAAAACGGGCAAAATTGCACATATTTGAGACATTTCAATCGGACAAGTGGACAGAGCAGGTTTTTACAGTTCTTGGTTCATTTTGAGCACGTTTAGATACAAAAAAATGTGTGGATTTAGAATTTCTTATGAAGTGTTTGAGGAAAATACGAGATCAGACTGAGAATTGGCCTGAAAATTCAAATTGTGCCATAAATGTGCCTCTGGTCTCTGTTTGTGTGTTTGAACTGGGCTGGTGTTTCGTGCTTGTCTGAAGTCGTCATATGCTGAGATTATGAGGGAAATACCACAGTAAAACATTATGATCGCGCCGCATAGAAATGACATTCAATTGTGCATTTTTGGGGTGTTTTGTTTATGCTGTGGCTGGATTAATGTGCTTTTTATCGGCGGATATGTTGTTCCCCTGTTTGTTATTTGTGCTGTCGGCAAATGAAGTTCCTAATGGATAAATAAAGTGATTTTGATTTGATTTGAAGAAAAGGCTGAAGAGAACAGTCTGTAGCACTCATTTACATTTACCCAGAATTTACTTACAAAACTATCTGAAGAAAAAGTGTATAGTTTCCGGACATCGTACAATCTACTTAAGTAAAAATGTTGGTTATTCCTCCCACCGACTCTATAAAGAACATTTGTGCTTCTTATACCTTCAGATATGATTTAGTTAGTATTTTCTGGGTTTATTCTTTTGATAAACCAGAATCTGTCCAATCATAACTCATAAATCAATCATAAGGAGCTGACAGGAGCTGACAGGAGCAGACAGGAGCAGAGACAGGAGCAGACAGATGCAGACAGGAGCAGACAGGGGCAGACAGGAGCAGACTTGAGCAGACAGATGCAGACAGGAGCAGACAGGAGCAGACAAGAGCAGAGACAGGAGCAGACAGGAGCAGACAGGACCAGACTTGAGCAGACAGATGCAGACAGGAGCAGACAGGAGCAGACTTGAGCAGACAGGAGCAGACGGGAGCAGACAAGAGCAGAGACAGGAGCAGAGACAGGAGCAGACAGGAGCAGACAGGAGCAGACAGGAGCAGACAGGAGCAGACAGATGCAGACAGGAGCAGACAGGAGCAGACTTGAGCAGACAGGAGCAGACAGATGCAGACAGGAGCAGACAGATGCAGACAGGAGCAGACAGATGCAGACAGGAGCAGACGGGAGCAGACAAGAGCAGAGACAGGAGCAGACAGATGCAGACAGGAGCAGTCTGGAGCAGTCAGGAGCAGACTGGAGCAGACAGGAGCAGTCGTGAGCAGACAGGAGCAGACAGATGCAGACAGGAGCAGACAGATGCAGACAGGAGCAGACAGATGCAGACAGGAGCAGACAGATGCAGACAGGAGCAGACGGGAGCAGACAAGAGCAGAGACAGGAGCAGACAGATGCAGACAGGAGCAGTCTGGAGCAGTCAGGAGCAGACTGGAGCAGACAGGAGCAGTCGTGAGCAGACAGGAGCAGACAGATGCAGACAGGAGCAGACAGGAGCAGACAGATTCAGACAGGAGTAGACAGGAGCAGTCAGGAGCAGACAGGAGCCGACAGGAGCAGACAGGAGCAGTCGTGAGCAGACTGGAGCAGACAGGAGCAGTCGTGAGCAGACAGGAGCAGACAGGAGCAGTCGTGAGCAGACAGGAGCAGACAGGAGCAGTCGTGAGCAGACTGGAGCAGACAGGAGCAGTCGTGAGCAGACAGGAGCAGACAGGAGCAGTCGTGAGCAGACAGGAGCAGACAGGAGCAGTCGTGAGCAGACTGGAGCAGACAGGAGCAGTCGTGAGCAGACAGGAGCAGACAGGAGCAGTCGTGAGCAGACAGGAGCAGACAGGAGCAGTCGTGAGGAGACAGGAGCAGACAGGAGCAGACAGGAGCAGTCGTGAGCAGACAGGAGCAGACAGGAGCAGAAGAGTGTTGCAGATGGCAGCGGGCCAGAGCAGAGGAGGCTGAATAAGGAGCAGAGTCAGTTTGATGAATGTGCTGCTGCTAATGCAGGTCGTGGAGCGAGGAGGAGATTAAACCGCCGACATGAAGCTCAGAGGCAGCGTCAGAGGGCGAAAAGGTAAATATCGTAGAGGTTTAAATAAACGACTGCCCGCTACAGCTGCACAATAAAGCAAGGAGAAGTTTATAGACCGTTAAGCCTTAAATCAGAGGAACAATAAAGAAAGTAGCGCTGTACATCTTTAGTCGCTTAAGCCGCTGCACACGTTTAAAGGATTTTAATTGGATTTTTTTACATTTTGCAACGATTTTTTGTCTCCCACTCACATGAAGCGCTTGCTGATTTGGGTAAAGATAAGTTACAAGCGGAGGAAAGTCGAGTAACGGAAACAAAGGCTTTTATTTTGAGGAACAACAAAGAAAAGAAACTTGTGTGGATCAATCCTGCTCCTAAAGGACACACCAGAGCGCTGTATTGACTTAGAGGTGGAGCCGGGAGGTGGAGCCTGTTACTGTAGCGCCGATGGACGATGAAAAAGTTGACACAAGCGCGTTGGTCTGGCTGCTCTGATTGGCTGCGGCGGGCTGCCTACGAGGATCGAGAGGCAAATCAAGCATAAAGTCGGCCAAAAAAATCCTATAATGTGCAGAAGACTTTAGTCGATTAATCGGTTTATTGTCTGATCACAGAGCTACTTTTTTTGTGAGAGCCAACTTATCGATGCACAAGATTTATTATTTACATTATTAACAATTTATTTAGTCGCCTACAGCCTTAAAGTGACGTATGACAGATTTTTACAATGTTCAAATTTTGACTTTATTTGATGTGTTTATACCTGTTGTACAAATACGTTATAGTTTTACACCAATCGAGCAGGTTTTTGTGGAGAAAACTTGTGAAAAATCTGGAAAATGCCAGGAAGTGACATCACACAAGGGACACTCAACTTTTTTGACTCTCTAAAAAAAATTAAGTTGTTCATAATTCTTTCTGTCAAAAAATTAAAAAAGTGACATTAGATGAGTTTTTGCCCAGTGTTTGCTGAGTAATTTCTTCGTGTGATGTTATAAATTACAAAGAGGAAGTGAAATCATAAACCTAAAAAAATTGATATTCTGGGGTAACATTTTTATAATTTTTAGCAAAATTCTAAATATATTTATCTTAACTGCATTTTTATTCAATGAGTCGTCCGACCTGTAGGGGGCGCTTTAAAGAAAGTATTATTAATATATAAGTATAATGCGGGGCAGGCTTGTACACTTCATCGCAATAACATGAAACTGTAATTTGTCAAATTACAAAAGTTGCAATTACAGAATAACAGAACATTGTCTGAAGTTTAGGCTTCTGTAACATACTTATATTTATATCTTGCATTCATGTGCAGTATCTCAGTGTATCATTATCATATTTATCAACCAGACAAACATGAAAGACCTTTGGCCATCCACGTAAACAGGGATGATTCTCAACACCAAAACCATTTAAACATAATCTTCAATTTGCTCTGAGCCAGAAAATGTCACAACACATTAAAAACAGTGTACAATGGCGGAACCGATATTTTCTTGCAATTTTTAAATATCTTGCGACATTTGAGCAGCAGTGCACAATAAATCTCCGACTTTTTCCACTTTGAAATGGTTTTAAACAACACTTTGAACAATTAAATCAACATTTTTCAGCTGCTTGTCAAATAGTTTTTTTTATGGCTTAGAAGAAAAGCTGAATAAACATTTGCAGACACTTCTCTTCAGTCGGTGTCTCGTGCCCTGAAATACCCGAGCGTTTTAGGAAGCAGCTGTCTGCTCTGGAGTCTGACAAATGAATGCAGACTTATTATTACTGAGCGTCGTCATGGGACATTAGCTCTGCAGATTAAGGCTTGTTCATTTCTCACTGTGTTGGAGACTCTTTTTCTGCAGTTTCTCAGACTAATCCAGTGCTCACAGAAAGAGTTCTTTAAACTAGAAGTATAAACTCATGATGCGACTCGATAAATGATGCAGGACCAGGACGTGATAACATAAAATAAATAAAAAGGTCTGTCTGTAATTCCTGTTTGGAAAATAATTAAACTGTTACATTTTGATTAATTATTTCTGTAAACCTAAATAAAATAATACATAACACATAAAATATGAATCTAGTAATCGCTTTGTAATCACGTTGCGCTTTAGTTCAGTATCAGCAGTTTTATAAAGTGTAAATAGGTTGTAAGCGCTCATAAGTATTTGTACTTCTGCTTATTTCTTTAGAGCTTTGTACAACACTGCCTTATTGTTTGTAAAATATGTCTCAAATATGAGCAATATGAACTGAAATGAACAGAAGTGGTGCTGATCTCTGAACTTCACATTGCGACCCAATTATTATTATTTTTAATTTATTTAATTTATTTAATTTATTTAATTCATTTAATTCATTTAATTCATTTAATTCATTTAATTCATTTAATTCATTTAATTCATTTAATTCATTGTATTTATTTTATATTATTTTATACTATTTTGTTTTATTTATTGTATTAATTTTATTTATATTATTGATTTTAAACAAATGGCCTAATCATAAGGTCCATGAACATTGCTAAGGTAGATTAGATGGATTAGATGATGTACAGACATTACTGGGACGTGATTGGCCGCACACTTATCATTATTGGATTAGATTTAAAATGATTATTCGACTGACACATGATTCTTTGCACAGCTCTAAACTTCCACTACACAGCTCATGAGTCAAACATCGGTCTGGACCCTGTTTCTGCTGGAATCCCCCGACACACAGTTCTGGTCCAGTGCTCTGAGTCCGATAAGAGGATTTTGTCATTTCACATGTGACGCCAAGTTCACCGATCATGAAATTAAAAGTGTAACTGTGTAACCTGGCCAAGTTAAAGGTCTTAAAACTAATATATAAAACATAAAACTGCCTCAAACTCTTTCACACCAGACCAAATATTTCCACCTTCTAGATCTAGAAAGTCACGTACTTAAGCTTTTTGTGCATACTTTATGAATGAGGCACCAGATCTGTGGAGAGGCGACACCATCAGAAAGTATGTTAAAAATAATAAATATTTGAACAACAAAAATGTGCATTTTGATTTCATGCACAAAATATTCATTTAATACCATACTGTGGAACATTCCAGGCAAAACAATATTATTTCCATGGAGAAAAGCAGGTGATATAGATGTAAAGATAGATCAAAACCTGCAGAGGCCGATAGTTAGTTTGCTGCCTAAAAACTACACATAACATTTTATTTGAACACTTGAGAACGAAGAGGCACAAGAGGGAACTACACGATTTTCTTTTGGAGGAGTAGCAGTATTTTGGGGGTGGGTCGCAACGTATAAAATAAATAAAATAAATAAAATAATTAAAAATAAATAAAATAAATACAATAAATACAATAAATTACAAAAAAAATTAAAATAAATACGGTTAAGAATAAAATAAATAAAGTTAAAAATAGAATAAAGAAAATGTAATCAAATTAAATTTAAAAACATGTTTAGAACAGAAGTCAGACTTGAGAAAAATTATTTGTTGGATTAAATGGCATGATTCAAAGTTTGCATCGTTTATGTTCATAAAATCATTTCTAAAAAAAACTTGTTTTATTTGGTTGTCGAAACTCGAGACAATAAATAGAGGATTTTTCGCCGATTTGAGAACTCAAGCGACTGTAAGTCTCTTTTTGAAAAATGGGCATGCGCACACTCACCCCCGTGTGGAAGCGCGCTACAGCCTCACTGCTACACGGTAGTTTGTTTATGAGCGCGACGGATCGCATTATCTCTCGTCTTCGCAGATTTCCATCTCTTCTGAGCTCAAACTC
>NW_027316389.1:20451013-20453513 GCF_026437365.1 Eucyclogobius newberryi
CGGATAGTTTTGCCGTTTTTGTTTTGTTTTGCCTGAATATCCCACGTTACGGCGTTGAACTTATCGACCTCCATGTAGACACGTGAATGAATAATGACCACAGTGTAAGCCATTAATCTCACATCAAAAACGAAACATAAAAATCAAATCGAGTACGAAAAAAATTAACATTTGGAGACGAAAACATGCAGATTTTAGATTAGTTTTTACATTATTTAGTTGGTATATGTCTACCGTGAACTATCAACATCACCAATATCACGAGCCCTTCAATATTAACATATTTACACAGTCATTTCATATGTTTTTGTTTGTTTTTGTCAAAAATGTCCAAACTTATGAGCCACAAAATGTTGAACCGTCCTCATTTGTTCAGTATGGGCTCCACCAACATCTTCATCTTAAACCCTGAAGTCCTTTGACGATCTTCGGTGTCGATCATGAAACGACCGAAAAAGCTCAGCTCGTTTGGCCTCTGTCAAAAACGTCAGCTGTAAACTCTGGAATTCATTCATTACCAAAATGTTCACCTGCAGACTTAAGTGCAGCTGAAAGAACATCAACTGTACCCACCTGTAAGTGTTATGAAAGTGTATGAGTGATAATGTATGAGTGATAATGTATGAGTGATAATGTATGAGTGATAATGCATAAGTGATCATGTATGAGTGATAATGTATGAGTGATAATTCATGAGTGAAAATGTATGAGTGATAATGTATGAGTGAAAATGTATGAGTGAACATGTATGAGTGAAAATGTATGAGTGATAATGTATGAGTGATAATGTATGAGTGATAATGTATGAGTGAAAATGTATGAGTGATAATGCATGAGTGATAATGCATGAGAGAACATGTATGAGTGAAAATGTATAAGTGATAATGTATGAGTGAAAATGTATGAGTAATAATGTATGAGTGATAATGTTTGAGTGATAATGTATGAGTGAAAATGTATGAGTGATAATGTATAGGTGATAATGTATAAGTGATAATGTATGAGTGAACATGTATGAGTGATAATGCATGAGTGATAATGCATGAGAGAACATGTATGAGTGAAAATGTATGAGTGATAATGTATGAGTGAAAATGTATGAGTGAAAATGTATGAGTGATAATGTATGAGTGAAAATGTATGAGTGATAATGTATGAGTGATAATGTTTGAGTGATAATGTATGAGTGAAAATGTATGAGTGATAATGTATAGGTGATAATGTATAAGTGATAATGTATGAGTGATAATGCATGAGTTGTGATGTATGAGTGAAAATGTATGAGTGATAATGTATGAGTGATAATGCATGAGTGATCATGTATGAGTGATCATGTATGAGTGATAATGTATGAGTGATAATGTATGAGTGAAAATGTATGAGTGAACATGTATGAGTGAACATGTATGAGTGAAAATGTATGAATGATAATGCATGAGTGAACATGTATGAGTGATAATGTATAAGTGATAATGTATGAGTGAACATGTATGAGTGATAATGTATGAGTGATAATGTATGAGTGATAATGCATGAGTGATAATGTATGAGTGATAATGTATAAGTGATAATGTATGAGTGATAATGCATGAGTTGTAATGTATGAGTGAAAATGTATGAGTGATAATGTATGAGTGATAATGTATGAGTGATAATGTATGAGTGATAATGTATGAGTGAAAATGTATGAGTGAACATGTATGAGTGAACATGTATGAGTGAAAATGTATGAATGATAATGCATGAGAAAACATGTATGAGTGATAATGTATGAGTGATAATGCATGAGTGAACATGTATGAGTGATAATGTATAAGTGATACTGCATGAGTGAACATGTATGAGTGATAATGTATGAGTGATAATGTATGAGTGATAATGTATAAGTGATAATGTATGAGTGATAATGCATGAGTGATAATGTATAAGTGATAATGTATGAGTGAACATGTATGAGTGATAATATATGAGTGAAAATGTATGAGTGAAAATGTATGAGTGATAATGTATGAGTGATAATGTATGAGTGATAATGCATGAGTGATAATGTATGAGTGATAATGTATAAGTGATAATGTATGAGTGATAATGCATGAGTGAACATGTATGAGTGAACATGTATGAGTGATAATGTATGAGTGAAAATGCATGAGTGATAATGTATGAGTGAAAATGTATGAGTGAAAATGTATGAGTGATAATGTATAAGTGATAATGTATGAGTGAAAATGTATGAGTGAACATGTATGAGTGATAATGTATGAGTGATAATGTATGAGTGATAATGCATGAGTGATAATGTATGAGTGATAATGTATGAGTGATAATGTATGAGTGAAAATGTATGAGTGATAATGTATGAGTGATAATGCATGAGTGATAATGTATGAGTGATAATGCATGAGTGGTAAAGTTTGAGTGAACATGTATGAGTGAAAATGTATGAGTGATAATGTATAAGTGATAATGTATGAGTGATAATGTATAAGTGATAATGTAT
>NW_027316389.1:21118116-21133116 GCF_026437365.1 Eucyclogobius newberryi
TGCGCGTGTGATATGCCTTGCTCAAAGACACAACGGCGGTTTAAACCCAGTGGAAGGTTATCGTTATTGCTGTTTTTTGTCTCAAGCGTGGAATTCAAGATTTTTTAACATCTTTTTAAGTCGTCTAACTGAACAGCTCGACTGTTTAACTAGCAATATTGTAGATAATCAAATGATGAGGGTCTTTTCCAATAGGGTTCATGCATAAGAACGAGATTCAAATGTATGAAATGCATGAACATGTGTGAATATTCAAACGTTCTAAGATGAATTCTGATCCAAAGGTTTCGATTGGAGTGAGTCGCATGTTTTTTGTTATTTATACTGAACTAAACCAAACTTCTTTTCAGTGACAGAAACATTTACGCCAATTTAACCTGAACTTGGCCCAGAACTCCAGCGGCTTCTGGAGTTCAGAAGGTCAAACAAACTGGCCTCGACGACCTGATGTTTCAATTATACATCTACAGGAAGCAGCGGGATGTTCTGGTTCCTCCTCTTCCTGCTTTTATCTCAGTCTGTGAGGCACAACTCGATGATGCGGCAAGTTCGACGCAACGAATGTGTGACGAGGTGAAAAGTGAGAACGAAATCAAGTTCAAAAGGATGTTGTGTTGGTCATTTTCTGATTTGACTTGATGCCCCGTGACTCGACTTGGAGCCCCGTGACTCGACTTGCAGCCCCGTGACTCGACTTAGACTTGGTGCCCCGTGACTCGACTTGGTGCCCTGTGACTCGACTTGGTGCGCCGTGACTCGACTTAGACTTGGTGCGCCGTGACTCGACTTAGACTTGGTACCCCGTGACTCAGCTTGGACTTGGTGCCAGATGACTCGACTTGGTGCCCCGTGACTCGACTTAGACTTGGTGCCTCGTGACTCAGCTTGGACTTGGTGCCAGATGACTTGACTTGGTGCCCCGTGACTCGACTTGGTGCCCCGTGACTCGACTTGGTGCCCCGTGACTCGACTTGGTGCCCCGTGACTCGACTTGGTGCCCCGTGACTCGACTTGGTGCCCCGTGACTCGACTTAGACTTGGTGACTCGACTAAGACTTGGTGCCCTGTGACTCGACTTGGACTTGGTGCCCCGTGACTCGACTTGGACTTGGTGCCCCGTGACTCGACTTGGTGCCCCGTGACTCGACATGGTGCCCCGTGACTCGACTTGGTGCCCCGTGACTCGACTTGGTGACTCGACTTGGTGCCCCGTGACTCGACTTGGACTTGGTGCCCCGTGACTCAACTTGGTGCCCCGTGACTCGACTTGGACTTGGTGCCCCGTGACTCGACTTGGTGCGCCGTGACTCGACTTAGACTTGGTGCCCCGTGACTCAGCTTGGACTTGGTGCCAGATGACTCAACTTGGTGCCCCGTGACTCGACTTGGACTTGGTGCCCCGTGACTCGACTTAGACTTGGTGCCCCGTGACTCGACTTGGTGCGCCGTGACTCGACTTAGACTTGGTACCCCGTGACTCAGCTTGGACTTGGTGCCAGATGACTCGACTTGGTGCCCCGTGACTCGACTTGGACTTGGTGCCCCGTGACTCGACTTGGTGCCCCGTGACTCGACTTAGACTTGGTGCCATGCAATTTTGATAAATAGTGACGACTTTCTTCATTCTCCGTTGCAGTACATTTGCCTTTTAGGTCTAATGAAAATGTAAAATAATGTTCAAAAATAAAAGAAAGTTTAGAGTTGGTGAAGGTCAAATCTGGGTAAAGACGATGTTCCTCTCCACAGCTTGTTTCAATCACGGTAAGATCATCTGCACTTTTCTCCTCAACTTCACTACACTTTGGTTAAATATCACGTCTATAAAACATGTTCTTTATTGTCACTTTTCGCTGCAATTTATAATGTTAAATTGTTTTTTTATGTCACTCTTTAAGACAGACTTGGGTATTTGCGTGCCCTGCATTTGTGTTCTTATGTTAAAAGACTGCATGAAATTATTTGAAATATAGATGTAAACAGCCTATATTTGACAGAAAAGTCCTAATAATTCTATTCTATTTGTAAATGCCTCACGGAAGGTCGTGATGTTTGTTTTAAATTAAAATGTGTGTTTGTTGAATAATTTGTCTTTTTTTTGAGAGGGGAAATTGTGTTTTGTACTCTATAATGGTAAAAAAGGAAAATCCAATAAAAAAAAATAATCACAAAAAAAAATAAAAGTCCTATTGATAAAAATTCGTTACACTATTTATTGGGGCCCGGCCCACCGCCACTTGCCTCGATTCAAATGTGGCCCTCGGAGTATGAGTGAGTCGTGCCCATTCATGCATTTATGCTTATTCAAAGTGAGACGTTACAAGTGAATTCGAGGTCGATTACGAGGGAAAACGGCCCAAATAGAATATTAAAGGAGCCATATTATGTTTTTTCAGGTGCTTATTGAACTGTAATGTATGCGGTCTTTAAAAAAGCAACCTGCCTTGTCCTTTAGCGAGGCAGCGAAATCCAAGCCTTAAATTACTCGTCTTCTATCATCGTTTTACATTTTGTTCATTGTAAACCGCAATAAACTGCAGAATTGATTCTTTATTACAAAACATTTATAACAGATGACACTTTATACATCAAAAACATTTAAAGACAGTTTTCATAAGTAGAAATGGCTTTTTGGTTTAAACTTTTGGAAATGGTGAGCAATATGATTCAATTTGTTTAATAAGGGGAAAAAAAGGGATACTGACGATGAAAATGAAGATGTAGTTTTATGAATGTAGAAATTGCCAAATATAATAATTGGATTAATTGCCATTTTCTTACTATAGTCCACATTTGTGTCATGAAAACCAAAAATTATATGTTAACATTTTAATTTAAAGTTGGATTCAATGTGAAGTGTTGTAAACAGTCTTTTTTTTTTTTTTTATAATAGTGCAATTCCAAAAAAGATGACAAATTGTTTCAGGGTATTTGTCTCCTTGTAAAACACATGCACAACAGCGAAATATTTTTTTATTTTTTTTAAAGTGCAATTCCGGTACTTTACTCTCCCACTTCCGCTTCTCGCTCCTCCGCGCTCCTCCCGCTCTCACGCTTGACGTTCTCCTGGTGGCCGCAGCTCCGCGTCACTTCACGCTCTTCACGGGCTCGGATCACGTCCTTCCCTGGTCCGCGCACTCTTTCCCTCCGGGGGTTCGTACCTTCACCCGGGAGCCCGCCGTGGACCCCCCGCGGACCCCCCGCCGCCGGAGCTCTCGGAGGGCTGCCGTTAAAACCTCACGTAAGAACCAGAAACGTAACGAAATGCAACTTGTGTCCTCCTCCGCGCGCGCAGCGGACAAGCTAACGGTGTCGTACCGGGGAAAAGCGACGGGAAAGAAACGCGTTTACATTGACCGCAAATTAAGCGAATAGAAATGTGGATTAAATTTACCCAGATAAAACTGTCATGTATTTGTATTTATTCTTGACGTTTTGGCGGATGTTTGTGAAATAATAAGGTGCTTGTTGTACATCTTCATGGCTTAAAGAAACAGTGTAATTGCAATAGGTTTTAATATAAACATGTATATTTTTGTGTTTATTAGAATGCATGTGTAGTGATTAATTTGACCTATTTTTTATTTTTTGTTATTTTTTGCTTTTTTATTTATTTTTGCTATTTTTAAATATTTTTGGCTATTTTATTTATTTTTGCCATTTTATTATTAACAATCAAATCAATTATAGCCTTGTAATAGCGTTATTTCCTTGAAAACTTGGAAAAACATGGAAAATTGACACGGAAAAAGAATGGAAATGGAGAGAGTTTATTGACGATTGTCCTGGGGTAAAAAATGTTTTTGTGGAAAATTAGGGAAGGATTAATTGACTATAAATAAAAAAAATAATAATCATAGTTTATTTGGTTGATTGTGTTTTTGAATTATAGACTAATCGACTAATACAATAATCGTTTTGTTGAAAATAATGTCTCAACCTATTGTTTCGCTGCTTTGAAACTTCGGATGGAGCAATATTGACCGAACTGTATTTTTAGACAATATTTTCGTGATTAATCAGTGACTGTGCTTAAATGTGACTGTAAACGTCCCGATTGAGCTTCAAGTGTTGCACAAAAACGGAATGAACCATTAATGTAATTTTGTTTTACAGTTATTGTGAGAAAAACAACACTATTTAATGATTTTTCGTGATTATTGAATAAATTAGTGACTGAACAGCAGTGATATCTTCAATTTAACGCAATTAACGTAGTTGAACTTTCTTAAAGACAAAGCAAAGGTACTTACATTTAGGCTTACTATATTTGGACGATAGATTGAACTAAAAATACTGTGACCTGAATAATCATGATTATTGATTAACCTGATGATTTTGACATCCCTAAATGTAAGCACAAAAGTGCTGAAATGTCCAGAAGTTTGAACTTACAGGTCGTGACATGGACTCGAGTCACTGTTTCGATGACTTTAGACGTGACTGGACTTGGACTTGGTGCCCCGTGACTCGACTTGGACTTGGTTCCCTGTGATTTGACTTGGTGCCCCGTGACTCGACTTGGACTTAGTGCCCCGTGACTCGACTTGGTGCCCTGTGACTCGACTTGGTGCCCCGTGACTCGACTTGGTGCCCCGTGACTCGACTTGGTGCCCTGTGACTCGACTTGGTGCCCCGTGACTCGACTTGGTGCCCCGTGACTCGAATTGGTGCCCCGTGACTCGACTTGGTGCCCCGTGACTCGACTTGGTGCCCTGTGACTCGACTTGGACTTGGTGCCCTGTGACTCGACTTGGTGCCCTGTGACTCGACTTGGACTTGGTGCCCCGTGACTCGACTTGGTGCCCCGTGACTCGACTTGGTGCCCTGTGACTCGACTTGGTGCCCTGTGACTCGACTTGGACTTGGTGCCCCGAGACTCGACTTGGACTTGGTGCCTCGTGGTATTTGGATGTACTTTCAGTGCTTGACCATGTCTTTCCACACTTCTCTATATTACAAATTTCACTTCTGAATCTTGGTCCCACTTCTGCAGCTAAATCTCCTCTGTGTTATTTGTAATTTGTTGAAGTAGCCTATTGTATTCAATTATATTTACATTTTTACAATTTACATCATTAAAGCGGGGGCACCCAACTTTTTTGTCGTAAAGGAGTACATTTTGTGTTTTCCACTGTAGAGTTTATTGTAAAATGGCGGTATGCCAAAATATAAATTGACAAAAATGAGACCACATGTGCAGAATTATGTCTCGTCAACCTGCAAGTGAGCGCCAAAAGCTGCGCTCTGATTGGCTGTGCTTGGGTGGTCCTCCTCAGTTCAACTTTGTATGTGAATATGAAGAACGTTCCAAAGGGTTTGTGAGAGTTACACAGATTCTGGTTTTATGGTGTGAAAATCTGCTTCCCCCAACTTTAAATTCTATAGTAAAATGTATATAAAAGTAAGTGGACGATAGTGTCTCTGGATTGTCCCGGTAACTACAGTATAATCAGATGATGTGTTAAACCGATGTAGATGTGTAGGTGGAGTTGTCACTACTCAAAAAGCAATTTAGCTGTGAAATGTGCCATAAAAGGTGTAGAAGAAGCTCTTGTCTGCTAGTTTCTGTTCTGCAGCTTTTAACTCCAAACCATTTAAAATTGTTCAGGAAAAGTAACATTTTGACTCGTTTATGGGATTTTCTTGACTGAACCGCGTCTTAGATAGTTGTGTGTCTTTGTTTTGGGCTCGTAGTGTGTGTACAGTGTATGTGTAGTGTGTGTGTACAGTGTATGTGTAGTGTGTGTACTGTGTGTACTGTGTGTGTGTACAGTGTGTGTGTACAGTGTGTATTCAGAGTGTGTGTACAGTTAGTGTGTACAGTGGGTACAGTGTGTATTCAGAGTGTGTGTACAGTGTGTATTCAGAGTGTGTGTACAGTGTGTATTCAGAGTGTGTGTACAGTGTGTATTCTTAGTGTGTACAGTGGGTACAGTGTGTATTCAGAGTGTGTGTACAGTGTGTATTCAGAGTGTGTGTACAGTGTGTATTCAGAGTGTGTGTACAGTTAGTGTGTACAGTGTGTATTCAGAGTGTGTACAGTGTGTATTCAGAGTGTGTGTACAGTTAGTGTGTACAGTGGGTACAGTGTGTATTCAGAGTGTACAGTGTGTATTCAGAGTGTGTGTACAGTTAGTGGGTACAGTGTGTATTCATAGTGTGTGTACAGTGTGTATTCAGAGTGTGTGTACAGTTAGTGTGTACAGTGGATACAGTGTGTATTCAGAGTGTGTGTACAGTTGGTGTGTACAATGGGTACAGTGTGTATTCAGAGTGTGTGTACAGTGTGTATTCAGAGTTTGTGTACAGTGTGTATTCAGAGTGTGTGTACAGTTGGTGTGTACAGTGGGTACAGTGTGTATTCAGAGTGTGTGTACAGTGTGTATTCAGAGTGTGTGTACGGTGTGTATTCAGTGTGTGTACAGTTAGTGGGTACAGTGTGTATTCAGAGTGTGTACAGTGTGTATTCAGAGTGTGTGTACAGTTAGTGTGTACAGTGGGTACAGTGTGTATTCAGAGTGTGTGTACAGTGTGTATTCAGAGTTTGTGTACAGTGTGTATTCAGAGTGTGTGTACAGTTGGTGTGTACAGTGGGTACAGTGTGTATTCAGAGTGTGTGTACAGTGTGTATTCAGAGTGTGTGTACAGTGTGTATTCAGAGTGTGTGTACAGTGTGTATTCAGAGTGTGTGTACAGTGTGTATTCAGAGTGTGTGTACAGTTGGTGTGTACAGTGGGTATTCAGAGTGTGTGTACAGTGTGTATTCAGAGTGTGTGTACAGTGTGTATTCAGAGTGTGTGTACAGTGGGTACAGTGTGTATTCAGAGTGTGTGTACAGTGTGTATTCAGAGTGTGTGTACAGTTGGTGTGTACAGTGGGTACAGTGTGTATTCAGAGTGTGTGTACATTGTGTATTCAGAGTGTGTGTACAGTGTGTATTCAGAGTGTGTGTACAGTGTGTATTCAGAGTGTGTGTACAGTGTGTATTCAGAGTGTGTGTACAGTGTGTGTCCCCGTTTCCTCTCGCTCCAGTGCCTCTGAAAAGCCACTAAAACTGTCTGTTTGGGACGTCCCACCATCGTTTCTCCTCCGAGTGCTAATCTGCTCCAGAACAAAACGCCTCATTTACCCTCTTTCTCTCCTTTCTCTCTCTCTTTTCTCTCTCTCTTCTCTCTGTTTTCTCTCTCTCCTTCCTTTCTTTCTCTCTCTCCTTCCTTTCTTTCTCTCTCCCTCCTTCTCTCGTCCTCTCTCCCTCTCTCTCCTCCTTCTCCTCTCTGCGGGCTGAAAGACTCTACAGACCCTTACCCCAGATCGTGCTGTTGTCCTCATGAACACGTTGCTAATGGGACAGAATTCCTGAGGTTTGTGTGAGTCAAAAATGTGAGGACGACGGGTTCTGCTGATTATGTAACGTCACCACAAAACATACAAGCATTGAAAGCCGTCTAGAATTGTTTTTTCAACATAGAATCATTTCTTATTTCAAATTTAATATATTTTCCTTCTCGTTCCTTGTTTTTTGAAAATACTAGAATATCGATTAGACTACTGTAACAACCTGCTCACTGTAAAACAGCTGCAGTTCATCCAGAACGCTGCTCCTGACTAAGATAAGATAAGATAAGATATTCCTTTATTGTCCCACATGGGGAAATTTCATTGGTGCAACGCAGGTAGATACAGAGGTAGATACAGAAGAACAGATCACTTATAGGAAGTCTGAAAAACACTTTCAGTAGAAGATCTCCTATAAATAAATAAAAACTCCCATAGACAAATAAATACATAAATACATAAATACCATTGCATGTGATCACGACAGTAATTGCACATGAATATGTGTCACGACAGCACATAGATTGCACATGAATTTCACAGTAATTGCACATGAATTCCAACAGCAATTGCACATATGACGGAATTGCACATCAGTATTAGGTTAGATCAGTATTGCGGGTGTTCAGTACTAACAGTGTTTGTTATAAAGTCTGACAGCAGCAGGAAGGAAAGACCTGCGAAACCTTTCCTTCACACAGCGAGGGTGGATCAGTCTCTCACTTAAGCTGCTCTCCAGAGCGGAGAGAGTGTCCTGCAGGGGGCGACACTCATGGTCCAGCATAGATGTGAATCTAGCCAGGACCCTCCTGTCCCCCACCTCCTGCACCGAGTCCAGAGCACAGCCTAGGACGGAGCTGGAGTTCTTGATGACTCTGTCCAGATTCTTCCTCTCCCTCTCTGTGATGCTGCTGCTCCAGCAGACCACACCGTACAGGAGCTGATGCCACCACAGAGTCGTAGAAGGTCTTCAGGAGTGGCCCTGTCACTCCAAAAGACCTGAGTCTCCTCAGGAGGTAGAGCCGACTCTGGCTCTTCCTGTACAGTGCGTCTGTGTTATCACCACCATCTCCTTGGTCTTTCCCGCGTTGATGAGGAGGTGGTTCCGCTGACACCAGTCCACAAAGTCCTGCGCCAGTCCTCTGTACTCCGCATCATCGTCGTCCGTGATGAGTCCGATGATGGCAGAGTCATCAGAGAACTTCTGCAGGACACAGCTGTCCGTGTCATGTCTGAAGTCTGCAGTGTAAAGGGTGAAGAGAAAGGGCGCGAGGACAGTGCCCTGGGGCGCCCCCACACTGCAGGTCCGAGTGTCAGACACACAATCCCGTGCTCTCACAAACTGGGGTCGGTCTGTGAGGTAGTCCAGGACTAGAACCAGGAAGTATGATCACATTAGTCCTGTTCTCAGGTCTCTGCACTGGCTCCTGTGTCTCAGAGAAGAGACTTTAAAGCAGCTCTGCTTGTGTACAAGTCTCTCCATGGCCTAGCACCAAAGTACATCTCAGACATGTTAGTGTCATATGAACCATCTCGGACTCTGAGGACCTCAGGGACCGGCCTCCTGCTGGTGTCAGAGTCAGGACTAAACATGGACTGGCCTCCTACTGGTGCCAGAGTCAGGACTAAACATGGACCGGCCTCCTGCTGGTGCCAGAGTCAGGACTAAACATGGACCGGCCTTCTGCTGGTGCCAGAGTCAGGACTAAACATGGACCGACCTCCTGCTGGTGCAAGAGTCAGGACTAAACATGGACCGGCCTCGGTAAATATTCTTGATTTAGAATCCTTCAAGCGCAATTTTTCATGCTCTATTTACTGATTATATATTTTCAAAAGTACAATAAACATAATGGTTCGGTCCAGTTCATAAGTCCGGACGCTCGTAAACGTGGTTGTAGTTTTGTTCCCTGTGATTTGCATCGGAGCCGATGGTCCCGCCGCACCTTCAGGAAACACGTAACCACGGGAACCACACAAGGGTCACGTGACAGGATCTGGGTTTGACGGGACCATCAAACGAGGCTCATCTTTCTTTCATTCATCTTTTAAACTTGTCGCTTTTGTGTGTCAGAAAAAGCTGATCTGAAACAGTGCAAGTGTCCGAAAAACACAAATCGACCTGTTCAAGTTCAGACCTGGTTTAGTGTTAGTTCTGCTCCTGGTTAAAGTGTTCACCATTTTCTAATTTTAGCTGTATTTGGTGTGTTTATACCTGTTGTACATATACATTATAGTTTTACACCAATCGAGCAGGTATTTGTGGAGAAAACATTGAAAAATCTGTAGAAAAATGACAGGAAGTGACATCACACCAGGGACACCAGTCAAAGTTTATGCAGAATTTACACAAAGAAACAACTTTTTGGACATTCTAAAAATCAATCCAACAAAGTCACACACATATTTTTTCTAACATGAGTTTTGGCCCAGTGTTTGCTGGGTAATTTCCTAGTGTGATGTCATCAATTATTAACAGGAAGGGAAATTATAAACCTAAAAAATGAGCTATTCTGTGCTAAAAAAAAATATATATATATATTTTTTAGCAAAATTAAAAATATATTTATCCTAACTGCATTTTAGTTCAACGCGTCGCCCGACTTGTAGGGGGCACTTTAAGTTCAATGGCCCGCTTTAGTCCTAGTCTGACTGATTGAGTCGAGGCCCCCGTCGTCGCCATGGCACAGATTGTCGTCACGGTTTCCATAGCGCGTCTCTCTCAGCAGACGGTGTTATTAAATCTGCTCTCCCACTGGACGCTCTCTGCCGGGACGTCACATGTGGCACTGTTCTTTCTCCGCCGCGCAACATATTCAAGCTGCACTGGATCTGTCGCAGT
Organism: Eucyclogobius newberryi; assembly: GCF_026437365.1. Classification (NCBI taxonomy): domain Eukaryota; kingdom Metazoa; phylum Chordata; class Actinopteri; order Gobiiformes; family Gobiidae; genus Eucyclogobius; species Eucyclogobius newberryi. The sequence continues at coordinate 21,128,294 of NW_027316389.1, forward strand.
AACATGTGTGAGGTTGCTACGGAAACTGTAAACTATGTACTGTATCGATGGACACTTTGAAGCAGGATGCAGTAAACTCGGTCCATCTCTTTTTGCAAAATGGACATATCCAGGGGCGTGACATAAGTAGATCATCAATATTGATCAGTTATAGTAATAGAAACGGGTCCATTGATTTCCTGTTTGCTAATGCAGAGCGCCATACTGTTAAGCCCCGCCTCTTCATATGCGACAAGCAGCAGAATGTCATGTTTTTATTTTTGAAAAGTGGCAAAGTGACAGTTTAGAACTCCGCGTGTGTCGGTCAGAGCCTTAATGTTTTAGATATTCTCAACTGCGCTCAGGGATGTGGGCGGGGATAGGGGGTAGGTGAAAACTGGAATTTTTCGAGCACTCAGTTGCAGTACAATTACAGGTTTAACACGCAGGAATCAATCAAAATATGGTTCTGAGTTCACTAATGATGCGGAAACACAAGGTTAAAAGCTCATTTAAGTTAATTGAGATTAATATGTCCCCTTTGAATAATAAATCCTTCTAATCGACAAGAACTCCTTTCTCAATGGGACTTTCCTGGTTAAATAAAGATTAAAAAAAAAAAAAGATGGTGATTTAGCCCCAGCTTCTCTGAGTGAGCGGGGCTGACAGATTTCCATGGTGGCTTGTGCCCCCTTTGGCCGCTCTCTAGAAACGCCCCTGACCATTTGACAAAAATGATAACTAGCACGATGAAAACACTATAATGTTGCACCCTGCTGGATTATGTTTGTCTGTGTGCTTTATTTTCATATTTTTGACCAAATAAGTGTTATAAATAAAGCTTATGATGATAGTCAGTCATACAACTAAAAAAAAATTAATAATAAAAAATAAAACAAATAGCTGGTACAGAAATAGGTATTGAGACCAAATATTGTTCCATCTATCATTTATATTATATTGTGTTTTATTGTATTATATTATAGCATATTGTATTATATTATTTAATTTAATTTCTATACTATATTATATTATATGTTATAGTAATAATTCTGACTGACCTTCAGCACAATTTTACTCTGCGATTTGCTAATTGTTTTGATCCTTTTGATTTTCATCTCGCAGCGTTTGACCCTTAAATATTGTCCATCTGTCGCTTATTGAACAATAAGTGGTGATTACTGCGACAGGTCCGTCTCCGTCATCGGACACACTAAACCCACGAGGCCGCCGGCGGGCTGTGGGTAAACAGAGGGGTAAACAGAGGGGCCGTGTGTGGGTAACCGCAGACGGGAGCGCGGGGGCCACAGCTAAATTTGGGCCGGAGCGTGACGTCAGCTGCTCTGAACTGTAAACACACTTGACTGTTAGAGACGCAGAAGCTCCTGAGGCCTCGTCCCAAACACAAGCCTCCGAGGAGTCACACTGAGATACTCCTGGACTCCTCTTGTCGGAGGATGAATGGCTTCGCATGAAACGGATCGCATCGCTCGTCTCACGTAGATTTCCGTCTCTTCTGAGTCAGCTCGAACTGTCTTTCTCTGTCTTCATTTTGTCCTGTACACTGAGGGAACTATATTATGATAGATCCATGCGCTTGGACACAGGGCAACATGCTGCTCTCTTGGGGACGAGCCGACGCGGTTGCAGGTGAGCAGTAGGTGCATCCTATGATTGATACGTGGCAGAACTAATCGGCGCCACGAGGAAATTAGACTCAGATTTGGGCCAAAAAAATCGTCCATTCCACCTTTTAAGTCGAGACTCTGCAGGTGAATAGAAAAAAAATATATAATAATATATAATATGTAATATATTACATTTAAAGATAGACATTTTAAACTTCTCCAGTCGTTAACTCACATAAATGTAAGAAAATCTGTATTAAATGTTTTCATCATGTAAATATAAATGTATAATTGAGACATTTAAAGTCTGTATGATGTTTTACTATTTTAATTATGACTTAGTTTGGTGGAATATAACATGTGGTAAATATTGATCATAGTTTTACTTCTGTTAAGTGGAAGTTTGTGAAGAGAGTTTGAAAAATGAAAGTTGAAAATTACAGAAAGTAGAGCAGATTTTTTATTTTTTTTATTTTTATTTCAGCAGATGAACCCACACAACATTCAGTGTACATTTCTTATACATTAGGAGCCACTGACAGATGAAAGAAGTGAAGAAAAAAGGTGTGGGAGACGCCAGAGAGTACGGTTATGTCGTTTTAAGTTATAAAACTGAATCCCTCTGTGATGTCATCAATGTGTGACGAGGAATTGAAAACAGTTCACACTTTTTTCACAGTTTAAACAATCATTCAGCAAAAAATAAAGGTGTTGTATGGATTTTGGCCATTATTTACGATCTGGTTGCTAGGTAACAGTCGTGGAATTACCCCTACTTGCTGCGCAGATCCAACCAGGAAGTAAAATTACGCACAGTACGAGTTATGTCTGTGTAGAGTGTCGCTCTCGTTCCCCTCCCTCGTCCTCTTGTCTCCTCTGAATCCATCTCCAAAGCTGCGCTCGTCTGCACAGCTTTCTTCCGAGCAGGGTCTTTGATGGCGTTTCCATGGCGACGGCAGGAGAGAGCGGTCACGTGACACAGGTTTGGTCCAGACGCGTTCGAGTGTCAGTGGGGATTCTGGAGGTCGAGCGCAGTTTTTTGGGGAAAAGTCCGCAATTCTAGTTCAGCTCGCCATGTTTATTTCCATTGGACTTTTACACATTAATATACAATTTAAAGGCGGCATTGTATCGAAATTGAGAGAATATCGGAAAAAAATCATTTGTTTAAAATTGAGTACATTGTTTATAGTAAAAAAACAACAACTGAAAAACAATTTTGTCGGCTAAACTATTTCCTTCATAGTTTTGGTCATGTCATGTTTTTGCTGACTAAAACAAAATAAAAAGTAATAATAAAGACTAAATGACATGAATTTACATGCATTTTTGTTGACTCAACTTATGACTAAAAGTAGATATTTCAAACGTGAATGTGTATGTATAGCTTTCTTTTTTCTTCTTCTTTTCTAATTCTTTATATAGTTTAGTTTGTGTTATTTGAGTTTTGTTGCTGTGTGTTTAAAAAATAATAAATTATTTAAAAAAATAAAAAAGTACATATTTCTGTCAATTAAAGTGCAGATATTTTGGTCAAATAATAAAAACTAAACATAAATTAATTATAGTGGAAAGTGGAAACTAAATCCGCTTTTCAGTTTTATTCATTCCGAAAAAAATGAATCATCAATTGTGAGGGACAATAGGGCTGTCAAGATTATTCGGTTCATACATAATAATGATTATCAAGGTCACAATATAATCATAAAGACAAAAAAATGATAGTTGTGACATTTTTAGATGTTTTAGAAAAAATTCAATTTATAGAAACGTAAAAATTTTCAAAAGAGGTATTTTTTATAATTTTTTTTTTTTTTTAAGTATAATTTTTGAAGCAAAATTAAGTCCTTTCTGCTCAGCCTTTCCTCAAAAAAGTAAATGTAAAGTGCTTTTTTATCTGGCCGTTTACGTTAAATTGCTCGTTCCGAAAGTTTGATTTCATAAAAAAGGTCAATGTGTCAAGAAAACAAGAAAGAAAGAAAATTTAAGATTCTACCGTCGTTTTGTTTGTCGCGGTGTTGAATAATCGTTAAACCCGAATGTTTATCCTCACAATAATCGTTACGCTAACATTTGAAATCGTAACATCCCTCGTTGTCTATAATTAAAACTGTAAAAATCATGTGAAAAAGAGACAGAAAACGGAAGGATATGGCAATGTTTCTGCACTTTTGAGGGTTCATTTCCGTTTACGTTTTGCGCAATCGCTGATTTAAATCGCGTTCCCCAAGAGGCGAGCGTCCCGATTGATTGAGTTGTTTTTTTCCCTCTCCAGGTCGCCAAGATGACAGAGTCGTTGGAGCCAAGCGAGGACCTGAGCGCTCCGGCCCCGGCAGCGCACGACGTGGAGCCGCTCCGGGACGACGACCCGCACTGCCTCCTGCCCCTGAGGTGAGGCGCGCGAGAGAAGAGTGGCACATTGGTCTCTGGGGGGGGCGACGCTTCGGATACCGATGTCCGATATTCACCGATACCGATATTTACGTTATAAAGTTCATAGTGCATTCGTCTCGGGGGGCTACGCTGCGATAACCACTGTAGACAATAAAAAATACATTTATCAAATTTATTTTTAATTTTTTTTTTTTTTATACCGTTTTCCAATATTTGTCGATACCGATATTTGCGTTTTAAAATTCATAGCACATTTGTCTCGGAGGGCAACGCTGCAATAACCACAATAGGCAATAAAAATACACACAAACAAGGTTAAATACACTACAGATGGGTCATTCGTTTTTTTTTTTTTTTTTTTTTATGTTTTGCTGATTCCGATGTCCAATATTCGCCGATACCGATATTTACGTTATAAAGTTCATAGCTTATTCGTCTCGGGGGGGTTACACTGCAATAACTACAGAGGACAATGAAAAATAAACAAAAAGAAGGTTATATACACTAACTAAACGTAAAGACACATTTTCTGCCTAATTGGCATTAGTCTGGGAGGCTCCACACTGCTATTTAAAGATGTTTACGTCTAATCATGAGTTCCCGCGCACCCGAGTCGCATTCGTGATGAAAGAAATATCGACACACCATACATTTTCTGTCAGTGTGACCTCTATCTGAAGGAGCTGGTCAAGAAACACATTTTTAAACCAATTAATAATGTCAAAATAAAGCGTCCATCCTAAACTTACCACAAAAAACACTTGCGTTTCAGAACATGTTTGAAGAAGTCTAAACTCGACGTTAATCTCGCGGCGCTTGTTT
>NW_027316389.1:21138116-21140616 GCF_026437365.1 Eucyclogobius newberryi
ACCCCGCATGTACACAACCTGCCCCACATGTGTACAACCTACCCCGCATGTGCACGACTGGCCTCACATGTGCACGACCGGCCCCACTTGTGCACAACCTGCCCCGCTTGTGCACAACCTGCCCCACTTGTGCACAACCTGCCCCACATGTGTACAACCTACCCCGCATGTGCACGACTGGCCTCACATGTGCACGGCCGGCCCCACTTGTGCACAACCTATCCTGCATGTGTACAACTGGCCTCACATGTGCACAACCTGCCCCGCATGTGCACAACCTACCCCACTTGTGCACAACCTGCCCCACATGTGCACCACCTGCCCCACATGTGCACAATCAGGAGGACAGGACGAAGTGGACTGAATGTCCTGGATGGCTCAGAATGCCCAGGGTCAGATCTGACCTGAATCTCACTTTCTTAAACCCTGGAGGGTGAATGTGATTATGTCAAAGCTTTCAGAGCTCATTACCTCCTGAAAATAAGCCCATTATTTTCCCATGTTGAATCCAGCTTACGGGTTATTTATTTAGTTTGGTTCAATTTAGGTTGAAAATGTTATTTTGAAAGTATAATCACTTGAAATTGTAAGATATTTTCGTGTGATCATCAGTAATTCTAATTAAACTTCATGGTCCCTTCATGGTCCCTTCATGGTCCCTTCATGGTCCCTTCATGGTCCCTTCACGGTCATTTCATGGTACTTCACGGTCATTTCACGGTCCCTTCATGGTCCCTTCACGGTCCCTTCATGGTCCCTTCATGGTCCCTTCACGGTCATTTCATGGTCACTTCATGGTTTTGTTCCACTCTGGGTTTGTTTGCTTTCACAATTCAGACAAATCGTGCCAGAAATCGACCTTTCCAACTGGACAAAAGTTCACTTCTTTGGTCTGGAGTGATTCAGGGGGAGTGACCTGACTTTAGATCCTGTGCTCTTCATGTGTGATGTAAATTCAGCTCTGTGACATATGACTATAACCATAAAACACCACCACATCTGCAGTTCTCAAAGCAAAACACACACCTGGCAACTTAACTTTGTTAGCACACAACGTTTGGCTTTTTGTGCTCGAAGGATCTTAAGATTTTAAATCTCATACAGTTCTCAAGTGTGTCATTAGTGCTTTTTGTCTCACGTTTATAAATCCACACAAAAGCCTGTTGTGTGTTCCAGCCTTTAATCGCCTTTAATCCTATTATAAAGATATATAAATGAGCAATAGCAGAGAGTAAGCTGGAGTTTTAGATTTTTTGTTGTTGTTGTTGTTGTTGTTGTGTTACTTTTATTGGCATTTGCCGCCACCTACTGTAGTTGTACTTCAAAGTATGCATTCACGCTATACTGTTTAAAAAAAAAAAAAAAAGGAAAAAAAAGGAGTGAAAGAAAGGGAGAATGAGAGAGAGAGATGATTGGTCCATTAATGATGTATGATATTTAAAGTCCTTCTGGTTCCACAGTGTGTGAACCTCAAACCTATGACTTTGGGTCAGATACATGATCAGATCATGGAGATGCTTTTGTCACGCCCCTTTTAGTCATTTTTTAGTAAACTACACGGCACACAGAAAGTGAATGTGCTGTAAAGTCAATTCAATTTATGTTTTATGTTTTTTACCAATAGTTTGTTTTATGTTTTATTTTAATCTGATCTTTTTTGTAGCATTTTAAACAGTTTTGTTACAGTTTTGATGCATTGTCCAGCTCTGATTGTCTCAGCGTTAATAATGGAACAAACCGTGCGCTCGCTGCTCCACACAATGACGGCCCCCGCTCCGTGTTCAAACGGACCCCTCAGCAGGGGCCTTTTCAAAGCCTGTGTATAAACCTAATGCAGGAGTTTCCGGAGCCCGCCTGGTCTCCACACAAACGCCCTCTGACCCAGTTCAGAGTGAAAACAAGCCTTTTAGACTTTCAACTGTATTGATCCAGCGGGAAACGTCCCGAGCCCAATAACAACATGAAACAGTCGGGAGGAAAATGAACAAAATGTGTGGAAAATGTGTGGAAAAATGACAACTAAGATGAAAACATGTAAGAAATCCATATGTACAGAAGCTTTACAGTATTCTAACTGTGTGAACCGGGTGTGGCTGTTGGGTCACAAATCCTCAAAACACCACAACACAAAGACACACATTGATCAAAGTTCCAGTGCTCAGTCTTTATTTTCCAGTCACACACAAATCTTTCCCTGGCTCGCTCCTCGATCCAACGTTTTGTGGGTCACGGACTCCAAAACAAAGCTGTGAGTGTTTTTGACCCAGATTGTTCAAACGGTCCCTGATCCTGTCTCCGTGGTTACAGACAGGAACAGGAAGTCGAGCGGAGACAGGTGGACACAGGCTTGTTTGTTATCGGGACAATAATGTGTGTTTGATACAGGTATTAGGATCAAAGCAGCACAAACACGAGCTAAACTGTTGGATACATGTACTTCTGCGACAGAGATGCAACAAGAACTTACAAATACTGTAAAAAGAAACTGTAAAATCTATAA